>NW_027590405.1:5000-229363 GCF_964213995.1 Mustelus asterias | reverse complement strand
AACCAATCTAAAGCCCCTCCTAATCTACACTATTCCAATATCATCCATATGTTTATCCAATAACCATTTAAATGCCCTTAATGTTGGCGAGTCCACTACTGCTGCAGGCAGGGCATTCCACGCCCTTACTACTCTCTGAGTAAAGAACCTACCTCTAACATCTGTCCTATATCTCTCACCCCTCAATTTAAAGCTCTGTCCCCTCATGTTAGCCATCACCATCTGAGGAAAAAGGCTCTCACTATCCACTCTATCTAATCCTCTGATCATCTTGTATGCCTCTATTAAGTCACTTCTTAACCTTCTTTTCTCTAACGAAAACAACCTCAAGCCCCTCAGCCTTTCCTTATACGATTTTCCCACCATACCAGGCAACATCCTGGTAAACCTCCTCTGCACCCTTTCCAACACTTCCACATCCTTCCTATAATGCGGCGACCAGAACTGTATGCAATACTCCCAAGTGCGGCCGCACCAGAGTTTTGTACAGTTGCAGCATGACCTCCTGGCTCCGAAACTCAATCCCTCTACCAATAAAAGCTAACACACCGTACGCCTTCTTAACAACCCTATCAACCTGGGTGCCAACTTTCAGGGATCCATGCACATTTCGGCAGGACATCATGATCAGCACAGGCTTGGAGGGCCGAAGGGCCTGTTCTGTGCTGTACTGTTCTATGTTCTATACCCCACCCTGACCCAAGCTTGTCTGTTGTGAGGTCCTTATACCCATTGCTGACTCACACCATCGAACTCAATTCTTCCTGAACTCTCCTTTAGTCATTGAGTGTCTTTAAGACAGAGATCGATAGGTTCTTGATTAATAAGGGGATCAGGGGTTATGGGGAAAAGACAGGAGAATGGGGATGAGAAAAATATCAGCCATGATTGAATGGCGGAGCAGACTCGATGGGCCGAGTGGCCTCATTCTGCTCCTGTATCATAGAATCCCTACGGTACAGAAGGAGGCCGTTCAGCCCATCAAGTCTGTGCCAATCACAATCCCACCAGGCCCAATTCCTGTAACCCTACTAATCCCTCTGACACTAAGGATCAATTTAACATGGCCAATCAACCTAACCTGCACATCTTTGGACTGTGGGAGGAAACCGAAGGAAACCCACGCAGACACGGGGAGAACGTGCAAACTCCACATGGACAGTGACCGAAACCGGGAATCGAACCCAAGTCCTTGGTGTTGTGAGGCAGCAGTGCTAACCCACCGTGCCTCCGTGCCGCCCGTAAGATCATATCCTAAAAATCATAGAATTCCTACAGTGCAGGAAGAGGCCATTCGGCCCATCGAGTCTGCACCGACCACAATCCCACCCAGGGCCTATCCCCGTAATCCAACATATTTGCCCTGCTAATCCGTCTATTCCATGCATCCCGGGACACTAAGGGAGAATTTAGCATGGCCAATCCACCTAACCTGCACATCTTTGGACACTAAGGGACAATTTAGCATGGCCAATCCACCTAACCTACACATCTTTGGACACTAAGGGACAATTTAGCACGGCCAATCCACCTAACCTACACATCTTTGGACACTAAGGGACAATTTAGCACGGCCAATCCACCTAACCTACACATCTTTGGACACTAAGGGACAATTTAGCATGGCCAATCCACCTAACCTACACATCTTTGGACACTAAGGGACAATTTAGCACGGCCAATCCCCCTAACCTACACATCTTTGGACACTAAGGGGCAATTTAGCATGGCCAATCCACCGAACCTACACATCTTTGGACACTAAGGGGCAATTTAGCACGGCCAATCCACCTAACCTACACATCTTTGGGCACTAAGGGACAATTTAGCATGGCCAATCCCCCTAACCTGCACATCTTTGGACACTAAGGGACAATTTAGCATGGCCAATTCCCCTAACCTGCACATCTTTGGACACTAAGGGACAATTTAGCATGGCCAATCCCCCTAACCTGCACATCTTTGGACACTAAGGGACAATTTAGCATGGCCAATTCCCCTAACCTGCACATCTTTGGACACAAAGGGGCAATTTAGCATGGCCAATCCACCTAACCTGCACATCTTTGGACACTAAGGGACAATTTAGCATGGCCAATTCCCCTAACCTGCACATCTTTGGACACTAAGGCGTAGTTTAGCACGGCCAATCCACCTAACCCGTAGATATTTGGAATGTGCGAAAAACCGGAGCACCCGGAGGAAACCCACGCAGACACGGGGAGAACGTGCAGACTCCGCACAGACAGTGACCCAACCTGGGAATTGAACCTGGGTCCCTGGCGCTGTGAGGCAGCAGTGCTAACCCACTGTGCCACCGTGCCGTCCATAAGACCATACCTTCTGGTCCCTGCAAACTCAACTTGTCCACAACACCCTGTCCATATTCCATCCCGTACTCACTGTAAAACTCTAAGACTCTGTGGGTAGGGCTCTGATAGAAACGGCCCACGCACAGGCCACCATTCGCTCAGCCGTACCACCCATTAGTAAACAAGTCTCGCACCAGTTGGCGCAGTGTGGCATGTTGCCGTTGTGTTTATTGCAGATACGCACAACACCCAGATGTTTCCTGTTTACCACACACTGTCCCCCTATAAATACCCGCATAGGAGGAACTGAAACCAGCAGGCTAACCGTCGCAGGTGAGAAACGTTGGCCCAACTGTTGTTGACAAGCAGTGACCTCTGACTGCTCATCTACCGATCTCCTTCGCCCACCTAACCAACGCGATGGCACGTCAATCTCCCCTCTCCCCACCACCCCCCCCCCCCCCCCCCCACCCCCCAGCACTCCACGCTTTCCTCGGAACTCCAACTGCAAGTCCGAACAAGTCCGTTCGCTGGCCATCATCCGGGAATGGATGGACAGGATAGTGGACGAGAGAGGGCCGCACGGTGGCACAGTGGGTTAGCACTGCAGCCTCACAGCGCCAGGGACCCGGGTTCGATTCCCGGCGCGGGTCACTGTCTGTGTGGAGTCTGCGTGGGTTTCTCAGGGTGCTCCGGTTTCCTCCCACAGTCCAAAAGATGTGCAGGTTAGGTGGATTGGCCATGCTAAAATTGCCCCTTAGTGTCCAAAGATGTGTAGGTTAGGTGGATTGGCCATGCTAAATTGCCCCTTAGTGTCCAAAGATGTGTAGGTTAGGTGGATTGGCCATGCTAAATTGCCCCTTAGTGTCCAAAGATGTGTAGGTTAGGTGGATTGGCCATGCTAAATTGCCCCTTAGTGTCCAAAGATGTGTAGGTTAGGTGGATTGGCCATGCTAAATTGCCCCATTAGTATCCAAAGATGTGTAGGTTAGGTGGATTGGCCATGCTAAATTGCCCCTTAGTGTCCAAAGATGTGTAGGTTAGGTGGATTGGCCATGCTAAATTGCCCCTTAGTATCCAAAGATGTGTAGGTTAGGTGGATTGGCCATGCTAAATTGCCCCTTAGTATCCAAAGATGTATAGGTTAGGTGGACTGGCCATGCTAAATTGCCCCTTAGCGTCAAAAGATAGAACATAGAACAGTACAGCACAGAACAGGCCCTTCGGCCCTCGATGTTGTGCCAAGCTTTGTCCGAAACCAAGATCAAGCTATCCCACTCCCTATCATCCTGGTGTGCTCCATGTGCCTATCCAATAACCGCTTAAATGTTCCTAAAGTGTCTGACTCCACTATCACAGCAGGCAGTCCATTCCACACCCCAACCACTCTCTGCGTAAAGAACCTACCTCTGATATCCTTCCTATATCTCCCTCCATGAACCTTATAGTTATGCCCCTGAGTAACAGCTACATCCACCCGAGGAAATAGTCTTTGAACGTTCACTCTATCTATCCCCTTCATCATTTTATAAACCTCTATTAAGTCTCCCCTCAACCTCCTCTGCTCCAGAGAGAACAGCCCTAGCTCCCTCAACCTTTCCTCATAAGACCTACCCTCCAAACCAGGCAGCATCCTGGTAAATCTCCTCAGCACTCTTTCCAGCGCTTCCACATCCTTCTTATAGTGAGGTGACCAGAACTGCACACAATATTCCAAATGTGGTCTCACCAAGGTCCTGTACAGTTGCAGCATAACCCCACGGCTCTTAAGCTCCAACCCCCTGTTAATAAAAGCTAACACACTTTAGGCCTTTTTCACAGCTGTATCCACTTGATTGGCAACCTTCAGAGATCTGTGGATATGAAACCCAAGTTCTCTCTGTTCCTCCACATTCCTCAGAATCCTGCCGTTGACCCTAAGATGTACAGGTTAGGTGGATTGGCCATGCTAAGTTGCCCCTTAGTGTACAAAGATGTGTAGATTAGGTGGATTGGCCATGCTAAATTGTCCCTTAGTGTCCAAAGATGTGCAGGTTAGGTGGATTGGCCATGCTAAATTGCCCCTTGGTGTCAGGGGGATTCGTAGGGTAAATGTGCAGGATTATGGAATAGGGCCTGGGTGGGATTGTGGTCGGTACAGACTCGATGGGCTGAATGGCCTCCTTCTGTACTGTAGGGATTCTAAGCCAGTCTAAGTCTTCTCAGGGAGGCATTATGCTTTTGCCTCCAGTGTTTAAATTAAGGATCTATCTCTTCATCCTCTCTGAGGTGTTAAATGTTTGATTGTGTTGAGAGAGAGAGAAAATAATGATTTGCTGTAATTATACAGGGCCTTGGTGAGGCCACACCTGGAGTATTGTGTGCAGTTTTGGTCTCCTTTTCTGAGGAAGGATGTTCTTGTTCTCGAGGGAGTTGCAGCGAAGATTTCCCAGGCTGATCCCGGGGATGGCGGGACTGATGTATGAGGAGAGATTAACTAGAGATTGACTAGGCTCCCAACAACAATCTCCACTTGCCTGGATGAGTGCGGCTCCCAACAACAATCTCCACTTGCCTGGATGAGTGCGCCTTTCCAACAACAATCCCCACTTGCCTGGATGAGTGCGCCTCTCCAACAACAATCTCCACTTGCCTGGATGAGTGCGCAGCTCCAACAACAATCTCCACTTGCCCGGATGAGTGCGCCTCTCCAACAACAATCTCCACTTGCCTGGATGAGTGCGCCTCTCCAACAACAATCTCCACTTGCCTGGATGAGTGCGGTCCCAACAACATTCGAGAAGCTCAACACCATCCAGGACAAAGCAGCCCCTCCACCCCCCGCTCGATCGACACGCTAACCACCAACATTCAGTCCCTCCACCACCCACGCACAGCGACAGCCGTGTGTACCGTCTACAAGATGCACCGCAGCGACTCGCCGAGGCTCCTTCGACAGCACCTTCCAAACCTGCCACCTCTACCATCTAGAAGGACAAGGGGTGGGGGGCAGCAGATACCTGGGGAACACCACCACCTGGAGGTTCCCCCTCCGAGTCACTCACCATCCCCGACTTGGAAATCATAGAATCCCTACAGTGCAGAAGGAGGCCATTCAGTTCATCGAGCCTGTACTGACCACAATCCCACCCAGGCCCTATTCCCATAACCCCACATATTTACCCTGCTAATCCTCCTGACACTAAGGGGCAATTTAGCACGGCCAATCCACCTAACCTACACATCTTTGGACTGTGGGAGGAAACCGGAGCACCCGGAGGAAACCCACACAGAAACGGGGAGAATGTGCAGACTCCACACAGACAGTGACCCGCGCCGGGAATCGAACCCGGCTCCCTGGAGCTCTGAGGCAGCAGTGCTAACCCACTGTGCCACCGCGCCGGCTGTTCCTTCACTGTCGCTGGGGCCACAATCCTGGAACTACCTCCCTAACTTTAAAACAGAGATGAGGAGGAATTTCTTCAGCCAGAGAGTGGTGAATCTGTGGAACTCTTTGCCGCAGAAGGCTGTGGAGGCCGGGTCATTGAGTGTCCTTAAGACAGAGATAGATAGGTTCTTGATTAATAAGGGGATCAGGGGTTATGGGGAAAAGGCAGGAGAATGGGGATGAGAGAAATATCAGCCATGATTGAATGACGGAGCAGACTCGATGGGCCGAGTGGCCTCATTCTGCTCCGATGTCTTATGGTCTTATGGTCCTATTATTGTCACATGTATTAACATACAGTGAAAAGTATTGTTTCTTTGCGAGCTATACAGACAAAGCATACCGTTCATAGAGAAGGAAAGGAGAGGGTGTAGAATGTAGTGTTACAGTCATAGCTAGGGTGTAGAGAAAGATCAACTTAATGCGAGGTAGGTCCATTCAAAAGTCTGACAGCAGCAGCAGGGAAGAAGCTGTTCTTGAGTCGGTCGGTACGTGACCTCAGACTTTTGTATCTTTTTCCTGAAGGAAGAAGGTGGAAGAGAGAATGTCCGGGGTGCATGGGGGGGTCCTTGATTATGCCGGCTGCTTTTCCCCGAGGCAGCGGGAAGTGTAGACAGAGTCAATGGATGGGAGGCTGGTTTGCGTGATGGATTGGGCTACATTCACGACCCTTTTGTAGTTCCTTGCGGTCTTGGGCAGAGCAGGAGCCCCATACCAAGCTGTGATACAACCAGAAAGAATGCTTTCTATGGAGCATCTGTAAAAGTTGGAGAGAGTTGTAGCTGACATGCCAAATTTCCTTAGTCTTCTGAGAAAGTAGAGGCGTTGGTGGGGCTTTCTTAACTATAGTGTCGGCATGGGGGGGACCAGGACAGGTTGTTGGTGATCTGGACATCTTGTTAGTACAGGCGAGAGAGGAACATAAGAACATAAGAAATAGGAGCAGGAGTCGGCCATCTAGCCCCTCGAGCCTGCCCCGCCATTCAATAAGATCATGGCTGATCTGAAGTGGATCAGTTCCACTTACCCGCCTGATCCCCATAACCCCTAATTCCATCACCGATCAGGAATCCATCTATCCGTGATTTAAACATATTTAACGAGGTAGCCTCCACTGCTTCAGTGGGCAGAGAATTCCAGAGATTCACCACCCTCTGAGACTGTGCATAGTCTGTCTCTGGTTCCATTAACCCCGTGGCTCACAACATTAATTGAAATGATTTCTCCAGCTGCCTACACAGCTGGATCTGTGCGTTATCTATAAATCTCAGAAACAGGCACCTTTCTTCCCCAAGCAATAGAATTATTAATTTATTATAAAACCTGACTGTCCATTACAAAGAAAATTCCATCACAGGAACAGGCCCTTCGGCCCCTCCAAGCCTGCACCGACCGTGCTGCCCGACTGAACTAAAACCCCCTCCCCTTCTGGGGACCATATCCCTCCATTCCCATCCTATTCATGTATTTGTCCAGACGCCCCTTAAAACTCACTACCGTATCCGCTTCCACTACCTCCCCCGGCAACGAGTTCCAGGCACCCACCACCCTCTGTGTAAAAAAACTTGCCTCGTACATCTCCTTTAAACCTTGCCCCTCGCACCTTAAACCTGTGCCCCCTAGTAATTGACTCTTCCACCCTGGGGAAAAAGCTTCTGACTATCCACTCTGTCCATGCCTCTCATAATCTTGTAGACTTCTATCAGGTCGCCCCTCAACCTCCGTCGTTCCAGTGAGAACAAACCAAGTTTCTCCAACCTCTCCTCATAGCTAATGCCCTCCATACCAGGCAACATCCTGGTAAACCTTTTCTGTACCCTCTCCAAAGCCTCTACATCCTTCTGGTAGTGTGGCAACCAGAATTGAACACTATATTCCAAGTGCTGCCTAACTAAGGTTCTATAAAGCTGCAATGTGACGTGCCAATTTTTACCATCTTGTAGACGGTACACACGGCTGCCGCTGTGCGTGGGTGGTGGAGGGAGTGAATGTTGGTGGTTAGCGTGTCGATCGAGCTAGTTTGTCCCGGATGGTGTCGAGCTTCTCGAGTGTTGTTGGGAGCCGCACTCATCCAGGCAAGTGGAGATTGTTGTTGGAGAGTCGCACTCATCCAGGCAAGTGGAGATTGTTGTTGGAGAGGCGCACTCATCCAGGCAAGTGGAGATTGTTGTTGGAGAGTCGCACTCATCCAGGCAAGTGGAGATTGTTGTTGGAGAGGCGCACTCATCCAGGCAAGTGGAGATTGTTGTTGGGAGCCGCAGTCATCCAGGCAAGTGGAGATTGTTGTTGGGAGCCGCAGTCATCCAGGCAAGTGGAGATTGTTGTTGGAGAGTCGCACTCATCCAGGCAAGTGGAGATTGTTGTTGGGATCCGCACTCATCCAGGCAAGTGGAGATTGTTGTTGGGAGCCGCAGTCATCCAGGCAAGTGGAGGATATTCCATCACACTCCTGACTTGTGTCCTTGTAGATGGTGGACAGGCTTTGGGGAGAGTCAGGAGGTGAGTTACTCTCCGCAGGATTCCCAGCCTCTGACTTGCTCTGGTCGCTACAGCATGACAGGTCAAATGTTTGCTGGACTTGCTAGCAACACTCAGATCCCATGAATGGATACACTCCAATAAAATAATATTTAATTAAAGCAAAGTTTAACTATTAGTCACAAGTAAGGCTTACCTTAACACTGCAATGAAGTTACTGTGAAATTCCCCTAGTCGCCACAATCCGGTGCCTGTTCGGGTCAATACATCTAACCAACACATCTTTCCTCCGACAGACTGTGGGAGGAAACCGGAGCACCCGGAGGAAACCCACGCAGACATGGGGAGAACGTGCAGACTCCACACAGACAGTGACCCAATCCCCAGGAGGTAGGAGAGGAGGGGGAGTTGCACTTTTGATTAGGGAAAGCATCACGGCAGTACTGAGAGGAGATATATCCAAGAGTTTGGCCACTGAGTCTATATGGATAGAACTGAGAAATAAGAAGGGGGAAATCACTTTGATCGAGTTGTACTATAGGCCCCCAAATATTCAGCGGGAAATTGAGGAGCAAATATGTAAGGAGATTACAGATAGCTCCAAGAAAAATAGGGTGGTAGTAGTCGGAGATTTTAACTTTCCCAACATTGACTGGGACGGCCATGGTGTTAGAGGGTTGGATGGAGAGAAATTTGTTGAGTGTGTTCAGGAGGAATTTCTCATTCAGTCTGTGGATAACCCGACTAGGGAGCGGGCAAAACTTGACCACCTCTTGGGAAATAAGGAAGGGCAGGTGACAGAAGTGTTAGTGAGGGATCACTTTGGGACCAGTGACCATAATTCTATTAGTTTTAAGATAGCTATGGAGAATGATAGGTCTGGCCCAAAAGTTAAAATTCTAAATTGGGGCAAGGCCAATTTTGATGGTATCAGGCAGGAGCTTTCAAAAGTTAATTGGGGGAGTCTGTGGGAAGGCAGAGGGACGTCTGGTAAGTGAGAGGCTTTCAAAAGTGTGTTAACCAGGTTTCCAAGGTAGGGGAGTCTAAAACTAGAGGGCATAGGTTTAAGGTGAGAGGGGAGAGATACAAAAGTGTCCAGAGGGGCAATTCTCTCACACAGAGGGTGGTGAGTGTCTGGAACGAGCTGCCAGAGGTAGTAGAAGAGGCGGGTACAATTTTGTCGTTTTAAAAAGCAGTTAGACACTTACATGGGCGGCACGGTGGCACAGTGGGTTAGCACTGCCGTCTCACAGCTCCAGGGACCCGAGTTCGATTCCCGGCTTGGGTCACTGTCTGTGCGGAGTCTGCACGTTCTCCCCGTGTCTGCGTGGGTTTCCTCCGGGTGCTGCAGTTTCCTCCCACAGTCCAAAAGATGTGCGGGTTGGGTTGATAGGCCATGTTAAATTGCCCCTTAGTGTCCAAAGATGGATAGATTAGGTGGATTGGCCATGCTAAATTGCCCCTTAGTGTCCAAAGATGGATAGATTAGGTGGATTGGCCATGCTAAATTGTCCCTTAGTGTCCAAAGATCTATAGGTTAGGTGGATTGGCCATGCTAAATTGCCCCTTAGTGTCCAAAGATGGATAGATTAGGTGGATTGGCCATGCTAAATTGTCCCTTAGTGTCCAAAGATGTGTAGGTTAGGTGGATTGGCCATGGTAAATTGCCCCTTAGTGTCCAAAGATGGATAGATTAGGTGGATTGGCCATGCTAAATTGTCCCTTAGTGTCCAAAGATGTGTAGGTTAGGTGGATTGGCCATGGTAAATTGCCCCTTAGTGTCCAAAGATGGATAGATTAGGTGGATTGGCCATGCTAAATTGTCCCTTAGTGTCCAAAACTGTGTACGTTAAGTGGATTGGCCATGCTAAATTGCCCCTTAGTGTCCAAAACTGTGTACGTTAAGTGGATTGGCCATGCTAAATTGCCCCTTAGTGTCCAAAGATGTGCAGGTTAGGTGGATTGGCCATGCTAAATTCTCCCTTAGTGTCCAAAGATGTGTAGGTTAGGTGGATTGGCCGTGCTAAATTGCCCCTTAGTGTCCAAAGATGTGTAGGTTAGGTGGATTGGCCATGCTAAATTGCCCCTTAGTGTCCAAAGATGTGTAGGTTAGGTGGATTGGCCATGCTAAATTGCCCCTTAGTGTCCAAAGATGTGCAGGTTAGGTGGATTGGCCATGCTAAATTGTCCCTTAGTGTCCAAAGATGTGTAGGTTAGGTGGATTGGCCATGCTAAATTGCCCCTTAGTGTCCAAAGATGTGTTGGTTAGGTGGATTGGCCATGCTAAATTGCCCCTTAGTGTCCAAAGATGTGCAGGTTAGGTGGATTGGCCATGCTAAATTGTCCCTTAGTGTCCAAAGATGTGTAGGTTAGGTGGATTGGCCGTGTTAAATTGTCCCTTAGTGTCCCATGATGCGTCGGTTAGAGGGATTAGTGCGGTAAATATGTGGGGTGATGGGAATAGGGCATCGATGGGATTGTGGTTGGTGCAGACTCGATGGGCCGAATGGCCTCCTTCTGCACTGTAGGGTTTCGATGATTTTATGGGTAGGACAGGGATAGAGGGATATGGACCAAACACGGGCAATTGGGACTAGCTTCATGGTAAAAACTGGACGGCATGGACAAGTTGGGCCGAAGAATCTGTTTCCATGCTGGAAACCTTTATGACTCTCTCTCTCTCTCTGCATCTCAACATGACCCTTACCCCCTCCCCCACATCCCGCCCCCCCCCCCCCCCACCCCCCGACATCGTCACGCATCATTCCGAAGTCTCCCCAGCCAATCAGCATCTGAGACGTGACTATCTGCATCCTGGCAGCTGCTGATTGGTTGCCCTTGGGTATGATGCAAAGGCCCGTGTCATTGTCAAGCCCAGCCTATCAGAGTCCGGGGCTGAATAAAGACGAGGCGTCGGCGGGCAGGTAAGAAGCACGTCCAGCGAGCGCCCGACAGGCAGCGAGCGAGGATGGAGGTCGTGTGGCAGACTATCATCTTCCTCTTGTGTCTGACAGGTCGGTGGCTGTTCGCGACCCTTTGGGGGGGGGGAACGGTTTGGATTTGGCCGCCCGTCTCGGAGGTTGGGGTGGTGGGGGGAAGGTCTTGTCTGCTGCCCCACACTTGAAAGGCATTTGATGAGATGCCACGTCAAAGGGCAACTGCAGAAAATTATTGCCCGTGATGTTGGGGGTAAGATATTGGCATGGATAGAAGATTGGCTAATGAACACGGAATAGAGAGTTGGTATAAATGGGTAATTTTCAGCTTGGTTCGGTTTGATTTTGATTTGATTTATTATTGTCACGTGTGTTAACATACAGTGAAAAGTATTGTTTCTTGCGCACTATACAGACAAAGCATACCATTCATAGAGAAGGAAAGGAGAGAGTGCAGAATGTAGTGTTACAGTCATAGCTAGATTTTGATTTGATTTATTATTGTCACATGTATCGGGATACAGTGAAAAGTATTGTTTCTTGCGCGCTATACAGACAAAGCATACCGTTCATAGAGAAGGAAAGGAGAGGGTGCAGAATGTAGTGTTACAGCCATAAGTAGGATGTAGAGAAAGATCAGCTTAATGCAGGGTCAGTCCATTCAAAAGTCTGACAGCGAGTTTCGTGGGAATAACCGTGTTGAATGCTGAGCTGCAGTGAATAAATAGGGCCAGAGGTAGTAGTAGAGGCGGGTACAATTTTGTCTTTTAAAAAGCGTTTAGACAGTTACATGGGTACGACGGGTACAGAGGGATACGGGCCAAACGCGGGCAATTGCGACTCGCTTAGGGATTTAAAAAAAAGGGCGGCGTGGACAAGGTGGGCCGAATGGACTGTTTCTCTACGGCTCTAATTCCATTGGGCTAACCTTCTCTTTCTCTTCCTTCCTGTCTTCCAGCTGCCACCCCGAACCCGGTCCTCCAGCAGCCCCCGTCAGCCTCGGTGGCGGCGGGAGGGACGGCCGCCTTGTCTTGCCGGGTGGAGAACATCAACGTGGGAGACTACGGTGGCTCCTGGTACCGGCTGCGGAAGGGGCGCCAGCCTGAGTGGGTGCTGGTCCTGTGGGCAAGCGGAGACATCCAGCGGGGGTCGGGCATCACCGAGCGTTATCTGGCTGCCCGTGACACCAAGAGCAACAGCTACACCCTGAACATCAACAATATGGCTGAATCAGACACCGGTTCTTACTACTGTGCCGTATATTACAACAACCAGTGTTACTTTGGCAATGGAATCTCCCTACTTATACCCAGTGAGTGACCTTAAATCTACCCTCATTCACAGTCATTCTTCCATTTGATTTGATTTATTATTGTCACATGTATTGGGAGACAGTGAAAAGTATTGTTTCTTGCGTGCTATACAAAGCATACCGTTCATAGAGAAAGAAAGGAGAGGGTGTAGAATGTAGTGTTACTGTCGTAGCTAGATTTTGATTTGATTTATTATTGTCACATGTATTGGGATACAGTGAAAAGTATTGTTTCTTGCGCGCTGTACAGACAAAGCATACCGTTCATAGAGAAGGAAAGGAGAGTATTAAGTTTGATTAGTAAGTTTGCGGATGACACAAAGGTTGGTGGATTTGCGGATAGCGATGAGGACCGTCAGAGGATACAGCAGGATATAGATCGGTTGGAGACTTGGGCGGAGAGATGGCAGATGGAGTTTAATCCGGACAAATGTGAGGTAATGCATTTTGGAAGGTCTAATACAGATAGGAAATATACAGTAAATGGCAGAACCCTGAAGAGTATTGATAGGCAGAGGGATCTGGGTGTACAGGTACACAGGTCACTGAAAGTGGCAATGCAGGTGGAGAAGGTAGTCAAGAAGGCATACGGCATGCTTGCCTTCATCGGCCGGGGCACTGAGTTTAAAAATTGGCAAGTCATGTTGCAGCTTTATAGAACCTTAGTTAGGCTGCACTTGGAATATAGTGTTCAATTCTGGTCGCCACACTACCAGAAGGATGTGGAGGCTTTGGAGAGGGTACAGAAAAGATTTACCAGGATGTTGCCTGGTATGGAGGGCATTAGCTATGAGGAGAGGTTGGAGAAACTTGGTTTGTTCTCACTGGAACGACGGAGGTTGAGGGGAGACCTGATAGAAGTCTACAAGATTATGAGGGGCATGGACAGAGTGGATAGTCAGAAGCTTTTTCCCCAGGGTGGAAGAGTCAATTACTAGGGGGGCACAGGTTTAAGGTGCGAGGGGCAAGGTTTAAAGGAGATGTACGAGGCAAGTTTTTTTACACAGAGGGTGGTGGGTGCCTGGAACTCGCTGCCGGGGGAGGGAGTGGAAGTGGATACGATAGTGAGTTTTAAGGGGTGTCTTGACAAATACATGAATAGGATGGGAATAGAGGGATATGGTCCCCGGAAGGGGAGGGGGTTTTAGTTCAGTCGGGGCAGCATGGTCGGTGCAGGCTTGGAGGGGCCGAAGGGCCTGTTCCTGTGCTGTAATTTTCTTTGTTCTATGAGAGAGTGCGGAATGTAGTGTTACAGTCATAGCTAGATTCTGATTTGATTTATTATTGTCACATGTATTAACATACAGTGAAAAGTATTGTTTCTTGCACGCTGTACAGACAAAGCATACCGTTCATAGAGAAGGAAAGGAGAGAGTGCAGAATGTAGTGTTACAGTCATAGCTAGGGTGTAGAGAAAGATCAACTTAATGCGAGGTCGGTCCATTCAAAAGTCTGACAGCAGCAGCAGGGAAGAAGCTGTTCTTGAGTCGGTCGGTACGTGACCTCAGACTTTTGTATCTTTTTCCCCGACCGAAGAAGGTGGAAGAGAGAATGTCCGGGGTGTGTGGTGGGGGGGGTCCTTAATGATGCCGGCTGCTTTTTCCCGAGGCAGCGGGAAGTGTAGACAGAGCCAATGGATGGGAGGCTGGTTTGCGTGATGGATTGGGTTACATTCACGACCCTTTTGTAGTTCCTTGCGGTCTTGGGCAGAGCAGGAGCCCCAGACCAAGCTGTGATACAACCAGAAAGAATGCTTTCTGTGGGGCATCTGTAAAAGTTGGTGAGAGTTGTAGCTGACATGCCCAAATTTCCTTAGTCTTCTGAGAAAGTAGAGGCGTTGGTGGGGCTTTCTTAACTATAGTGTCGGCATGGGGGGGACCAGGACAGGTTGTTGGTGATCTGGACACCGATCGCATTTATTTAATTAAACTGCATCTGCCATTCGTCAGCCCACTGGCCCAATTGATCAATATCCCGTTGCAATTGGAGATAACAATTTAGCATGGCCAATCCACTAACCTTTGGATGTTAAGGGACAATTTAGCATGGCCAATCCACCTAACCTCATAGAATCATAGAAACCCTACAGTGCAGAAAGAGACCATTTGGCCCATCGAGTCTGCACCGACCACAATCCCACCCAGGCCCTACCCCCACATATTTACCCGCTAATCCCTCTAACCTACGCATCTCAGGACACTAAGGGGCAGTTTTAGCATGGCCAATCAACCTAACCCGCACATCTTTGGACTGTGGGAGGAAACCGGAGCACCCGGAGAAAACCCACGCAGACACGAGGAGAATGTGCAAACTCCACACAGACAGTGACCCAAGCCGGGGATCGAACCCTGGTCCCTGGAGCTGTGAAGCAGCAGTGCGAACCACTGCGCTACCGTGCCGCCCTAACCTACACATCTTTGGACACTAAGGGACAATTTAGCATGGCCAAGCCCCTAACCCACACATCTTTGGACACTAAGGGACAATTTAGCATGGCCAAGCCCCTAACCCACACATCTTTGGACACTAAGGGACAATTTAGCATGGCCAAGCCCCTAACCCACACATCTTTGGACACTAAGGGACAATTTAGCATGGCCAATCCACCCAACCTGCACATCTTTGGACACAAAGGGACAATTTAACATGGCCAATCCACCTAACCTGCGCATCTTTGGACACTAAGGGGCAATTTAGCACGGCCAATCCACCTAACCTACACATCTTTGGACACTAAGGGGCAATTTAGCATGGCCAATCCACCTAACCCGCACATCTTTGGACACTAAGGGGCAATTTAGCATGGCCAATCCACCTAACCTACACACTTTTGGACACCGAGGGGCAATTTAGCATGGCCAATCTACCGAACCTGCACATCTTTGGACACTGAGGGACAATTTAAATGGCCAATCCACCTAACCCGCACATCTTTGGACACTAAGGGGCAATTTAGCATGGCCAATCCTCCTCACCAGTACATCTTTTGGACTGTGGGAAGAAACCGGAGCACCCGGAGGAAACCCACACCGACACGGGGGAGAATGTGCAGACTCCGCACAGACAGTGACCCGAGGCCGGAATTGAACCCGGGTCCCTGGCGCTGTGAGGTAGCAGTGCTAACCACTGTGCTACCGTGCTGTCCATGGGAAGGATATGATAGCACTAGAGGGGGTACAGAGGAGGTTCACCAGGATGTTGCTTTGGATGGAGCGTCTGAGGAGACACGAGATAGACTGGGATTGTTTTCTCTGGAGCAGAGAAGGCTGCGGGGGACATCATGGAGGCATGTAAGATTATAAGGGGTCTGGACAGGTGCATAGGGAGTTACTGTTCCCCTTGGTTGAGGGGTCAGTCACGAGGGGGAATAGTTTTAGGATGAGACGCAGGAGATTGGCTCTGGGAGCACCGTGCTCAGTTCCGGTCTCCGTATCGCACTGGGAGCACCGTGCTCAGTTCCGGTCTCCGTATCGCACTGGGAGCACCGTGCTCAGTTCTGGTCTCTGTATCACACTGGGAGCTCCGTGTACAGTTCCCCGGTCTCCGTATCACACTGGGAGCTCCGTGTACAGATCCCGGTCTCTGTATCACACTGGGAGCTCCGTGTACAGATCCCGGTCTCCGTATCACACTGGGAGCACCGCGTACAGTTCCCGGTCTCCGTATCACACTGGGAGCTCCGTGTACAGATCCCGGTCTCCGTATCACACTGGGAGCACCGCGTACAGTTCCCGGTCTCCGTATCACACTGGGAGCTCCGTGTACAGTTCCCCGGTCTCCGTATCACACTGGGAGCTCCGTGTACAGTTCTGGTCTCCGTATCATACTGGGAGCTCCGTGTACAGTTCCCCGGTCTCCGTATCTCACTGGGAGCTCCGTGTACAGTTCCGGTCTCCGTATCATACTTGGAGCTCCATGTACAGTTCCGGTCTCTGTATCACACTGGGAGCTCCGTGTACAGATCCCGGTCTCCGTATCACACTGGGAGCTCCGTGTACAGTTCCCGGTCTCCGTATCACACTGGGAGCTCCGTGTACAGTTCCGGTCTCTGTATCACACTGGGAGCTCCGTGTACAGTTCCGGTCTCCGTATCACACTGGGAGCTCCGTGTACAGTTCCCGGTCTCCGTATCACACTGGGAGCTCCGTGTACAGTTCTGGTCTCTGTATCACACTGGGAGCTCCGTGTACAGTTCCCGGTCTCCGTATCACACTGGGAGCTCCGTGTACAGTTCCGGTCTCTGTATCACACTGGGAGCTCCGTGTACAGTTCCGGTCTCCGTATCACACTGGGAGCTCCGTGTACAGTTCCGGTCTCTGTATCACACTGGGAGCTCCGTGTACAGTTCCCGGTCTCCGTATCACACTGGGAGCACCGCGTACAGTTCCCGGTCTCCGTATCACACTGGGAGCTCCGTGTACAGTTCCGGTCTCCGTATCACACTGGGAGCTCCGTGTACAGTTCCGGTCTCCGTATCACACTGGGAGCTCCGTGTACAGTTCCCCGGTCTCTGTGTCACACTGGGAGCTCCGTGTACAGATCCCGGTCTCTGTATCACACTGGGAGCTCCGTGTACAGATCCCGGTCTCCGTATCACACTGGGAGCTCCGTGTACAGTTCCCGGTCTCCGTATCACACTGGGAGCTCCGTGTACAGTTCCGGTCTCTGTATCACACTGGGAGCTCCGTGTACAGTTCCGGTCTCCGTATCACACTGGGAGCTCCGTGTACAGTTCCCGGTCTCCGTATCACACTGGGAGCTCCGTGTACAGTTCTGGTCTCTGTATCACACTGGGAGCTCCGTGTACAGTTCCGGTCTCCGTATCACACTGGGAGCTCCGTGTACAGTTCCGGTCTCTGTATCACACTGGGAGCTCCGTGTACAGTTCCCGGTCTCCGTATCACACTGGGAGCACCGCGTACAGTTCCCGGTCTCCGTATCACACTGGGAGCTCCGTGTACAGTTCCGGTCTCCGTATCACACTGGGAGCTCCGTGTACAGTTCCGGTCTCCGTATCACACTGGGAGCTCCGTGTACAGTTCCCCGGTCTCTGTGTCACACTGGGAGCTCCGTGTACAGATCCCGGTCTCTGTGTCACACTGGGAGCTCCGTGTACAGTTCCCGGTCTCCGTATCACACTGGGAGCACCGCGTACAGTTCCCGGTCTCCGTATCACACTGGGAGCTCCGTGTACAGTTCCGGTCTCCGTATCACACTGGGAGCTCCGTGTACAGTTCCGGTCTCCGTATCACACTGGGAGCTCCGTGTACAGTTCCCCGGTCTCTGTGTCACACTGGGAGCTCCGTGTACAGATCCCGGTCTCTGTATCACACTGGGAGCTCCGTGTACAGATCCGGTCTCTGCATCACACTGGGAGCTCCGTGTACAGATCCCGGTCTCTGTATCACACTGGGAGCTCCGTGTACAGATCCCGGTCTCTGTATCACACTGGGAGCTCCGTGTACAGTCCTGGTCTCTGTATCACACTGGGAGCTCCGTGTACAGTCCCGGTCTGTGTATCACACTGGGAGCTCCGTGTACAGATCCCGGTCTCTGTATCACACTGGGAGCTCCGTGTACAGTTCCCCGGTCTCTGTATCTCACTGGGAGCTCCGTGTACAGATCCCGGTCTCTGTATCACACTGGGAGCACCGTGTACAGTCCTGGTCTCTGTATCACACTGGGAGCTCCGTGTACAGTCCCGGTCTGTGTATCACACTGGGAGGATGATGTGAATTAAGGGGAGGACTGTTTAATCCAAGGCCGGGGTGGCACATTTGTTGCTTTTGCATCAGGTTGGATAACGCCTCCTCTCTCTGTCTCTCTTCCCACAGGCCGCCAGATATCGGCACCTTCCGTCCACCTGTACCCGCCCTCGGCCGAGCAGTTGGCCCAGGCCGGAGCCAGCGTCACCCTCAGCTGCCTGGCGGAGGGATTCTACCCGGGACATGTGCGTGCCCGATGGACCCTGGACGAGGAGGAGGCGGCGGGCGGACTGAGCGCCGGCGCGGCGGAAGCCACAAGAGCCGAGGACGGCAGCTATCGGTGGAGCACCTACCTGACTCTACCCGCTGGCCAGTGGGGCAGCCATGCCCGCTACTCCTGCCAGCTCCAGCACGAGTCCAGCCAGGAGCCCATCGTCAGAACGATTGAGCGGGAAAGCTGCGAGCTCCGGTGAGGGCCTACGGGGAGGGGAGGGGGGGGGGGGCAGGGAGGCTCAGAGACCCCCTGGCAACCTCCTCCTCATGCGTGCGGCCTAACCTGTTTCCGGTGTATGGTATCTCCAATAAACATTTTCAACCCCTCTCTAACTCCGTGTCAAGTCTTTGTGGCATTAATAAGTTCATAAGAACATAAGAACAAGGAGCAGGAGTGGGCCACCTGGTCCCTCGAGCCTGCTCCGCCATTCAATAAGATCATGGCTGATCTTTCCGTGGACTCAGCTCCACTTACCCGCCCGCTCACCATAACCCTTAATTCCTTCACTGTTCAAAAATCTATCTATCCTTGCCTTAAAAACATTCAGTGAGGGAGCCTCAACTGGGCAGGGAATTCCACAGATTCACAACCCTTTGTGTGAAGAAGTTCCTCCTCAACTCAGTCCTAAATCTGTTCCCCCTTATTTTGAGGTCATGCCCCCCTAGTTCTAGTTTCACCCGCCAGTGGAAACAACTTCCCTGCTTCTATCTTATGTATTCCCTTCATAATCTTATATGTTTCTATAAGATCTCCCCTCATTCTTCTGAATTCCAGTGAGTATAGCCCCAGTCTACTCAGTCTCTCCTCATAAGCCAACCCTCTCAACTCCGGAATCAACCGAGTGAATCTCCTCTGCACCCCCTCCAGTGCCAGTATATCCTTTCTCAAGTAAGGGGACCAAAACTGTACACAGTAACTCCAGGTGTGGCCTCACCAGCACCTTATACAGCTGCAACATAACCTCGCTGTTTTTAAACTCCATCCCTCTCGCAATGAAGGACACAATTCCATTTGCTGCCTTCATTCCCTGCTGCACCTGCAAACCAACTCCTTGAGATTCCTGCACAAGGACACCCAGGTCCCTCTGCACAGCAGCATGCTGCAATTTTTTACCATTTAAATAATAGTCCATTTTGCTGTTATTCCGACCAACATAGAAACAAAGAACATTCCAGCACAGGAACAGGCCCTTCGGCCCTCCAAGCCTGCACCGACCATGCTGCCCGACTCAACTATAACCCCCAACCCTTCCGGGGACCATAGAGAGTCACAGAGGTTTACAGCATGGAAACAGGCCCTTCGGCCCAACTTGTCCATGCTGCCCTTTTCTTTAAACCCCTAAGCTAGTCCCAATTGCCCGCGTTTGGCCCATATCCCTCTATACCCATCGTACCCATGTAACTGTCTAAACGCTTTTTAAAAGACAAAATTGTACCCGCCTCTACTACTGCCTCTGGCAGCTCGTTCCAGACACTCACCACCCTCTGTGTGAAAGAATTGCCCCTCTGGACGCTTCTGTATCTCTCCCCTCTCACCTTAAACCTATGCCCTCTAGTTTTAGACTCCCCTACCTTTGGGAAAAGATATTGACTATCTAGCTGATCTGTGCCCCTCATTATTTTATAGACCTCTATAAGATCACCCCTCAGCCTCCTACGCTCCAGAGAAAAAAGTCCCAGTCTATTCAGTCTCTCCTTATAACTCAATCCATCAAGTCCCGGTAGCATCCTAGTAAATCTTTTCTGCACTCTTTCTAGTTATCCCTCTATTCCCATCCTATTCATGTATTTGTCAAGACGCCCCTTAAAACTCACTATCGTATCCGCTTCCACTCCCTCCCCCGGCAGCGAGTTCCAGGCACTCACCACCCTCTGTGTAAAAAACTTGCCTCGTACATCTCCTTTAAACCTTGCCCCTCACACCTTAAACCTGTGCCCCCATAGTAATTGACTCTTCCACCCTGGGAAAAAGCTTCTGACTATCCACTCTGTCCATGCCCCTCATAATCTTGTAGACTTCTATCAGGTCGCCCCTCAACCTCCGTCGCTCCAGTGAGAACAAACCAAGTTTCTCCAACCTCTCCTCATAGCTAATGCCCTCCATACCAGGCAACATCCTGGTAAATCTTTTCTGTACCCTCTCCAAAGCCTCCACATCCTTCCGGTAGTGTGGCGACCAGAATTGAACACTATATTCCAAGTGCGGCCGAACTAAGGTTCTATAAAGCTGCAACATGACTTGCCAATTTTTAAATCAATGCCCCGGCCGATGAAGGCAAGCATGCCGTATGCCTTCTTGACTACCTTCTCCACCTGCATTGCCACTTTCAGTGACCTGTGTACCAGATCCCTCTGCCTATCAATACTCTCAAGCGTTCTGCCATTTACTGTATGTTTCCTATCTGTATTAGACCTTCCAAAAGGCCTCATATTTGTCCGGATTAAACTCCATCTGCCATCTCTCCGCCCAAGTCTCCATCTGATCTATATCCTGCTGTATCCTCTGATGGTCCTCATCGCTATCCACAAACCCACCAACCTTTGTGTCGTCTGCAAACTTACTGATCAATCCAGTTACATTTTCCTCCAAATCATTTATATATATTACAAACAGCAAAGGTCCCAGCACTGATCTCTGAGGAACGCCACTTGTCACAGCCCTCCATTCAGTAACACACCCTTCCACTGCTACCCTCTGTCTTCTTTGACCGAGCCAGTTTTGTATCCACCTTGTCAGCTCACCTCTGATCCCATGCGACTTCACCTTCTGCACCAGTCTGCCATGAGGGACCTTGTCAAAGGCCTTACTGAAGTCCATGTAGACAACATCCACTGCCCTACCCTCATCAATCATCTTCGTCACTTCCTCGAAAGACCCGATCAAGTTCGTGAGACAGGACCTCCCCTTCATAAAACCATGTTGCCTCTCGCTAATACGTCCACGAATTTCCAAGTGGGAGTAAATCCTGTCTCGATTTTGTCTAAGGTAAGATATAAGAGCAGAATTAGGCCATTCAGCCCATCGATTCCGCTCCGCCTTTCGACCATGGCTGATATTTTTCTCATCCCCATTTTCCTGCCTTCTCCCCACAATCCTTCAACCCATTCCCAATTAAAAATCAGTCCAACTCCTCCTTTAATCGACTCTCTGTCCCAGCATCCACCGCACTTTGGGGTAGCGAATTCCACAGATTTACAAACCCTTTGGGAGAAGCAGTTTCTCCTCAGCTCTGTTTTAAATTTGCCACCCCTTATTCTAAGACTCTGACCTCTCGTCCCAGGACCTTTCATCAACTTGTACACCTCAATTTGATCTTCCCTCATTCTTCTAAATTCCAGAGAGTAGAGGCCTAAATTGTTCGATCTCTCTTCACACGACAAACCCCTCATCTCTGGAATCAATCAAGTGAACCTTCTCTGAACTGCCTCCAAAGCCACTACATCTTCCCTCAGATATGGGGACTAAAACGGTGCACAGTACTCCAGGTGCGGCCTCACCAGTGCCTTGTATAGTTGCAACAATACTTCCTTCCCTGTATATTCTATTCCTTTCGCTATAAATGCCAACATTCCTTTTGCTTCCTTTATTATCTGTGGTACCAGTTTCCTGGGACTCATAGCAAGAGGATTTGAGTACAGGAGTAAGGATGCCTTGCTGCAGTTATGATGTGGAGATGCTGGCGTTGGACTTGGGTAAATACAGTAAGGGTTTTAACAACACCAGGTTAAAGTCCAACAGGTATATTTGGTAGCAAATGCCACTAGCTTTCGGAGCGCTGCTCCTTCGTCAGATGGAGTGGAAATCTGCTCCCAAACAGGGCACAGAGGCACAAAATCAAGTTACAGAATACTGATTAGAATGCGAATCCCTACAGCCAACCAGGTCTTAAAGGTACAGACAATGTGGGTGGAGGGAGCATTCAGTACAGGTTACAGAGATTGTCTCCAGACAGGACAGCCAGTGAGGTTCTGCAAGTCCAGGAGGCAAGCTGTGGGGGTGACTGATAATGTGACATAAATCCAACATCCCGGTTTAGGCCGTCCTCATGTGTGCGGAACTTGGCTATCAGTCTCTGCTCAGCGACTCTGCGCTGTCGTGTGTCGTGAAGGCCGCCTTGGAGAACGCGTACCCGAAGATTAGAGGCTGAATGCCCGTGACTGCTGCGTTTATACATGGCCTTGCTGAGGCCACATCAAAAATTTTTTTCATAGAATCGCTACAGTGCAGAAGGAGGCCATTTGGCCCATCGAGTCTGCACCGATCACAATCCCATCCAGGCCCTATCCCCGTAACCCCACACATTTACCCCACTAATCCCTCCAATCTACGCATCCCGGGGACACGAAGGGGCAATTTTAGCAGCAGGCGGTAAAGAAGGCAGATGGTATGTTGGCCTTCATTGCGAGAGGTTTCGAGTACAGGAGCAGGGATGTGTTGTTGCGATTATACAGGGCCTTGGTGAGGCCACACCTGGAGTATTGTGTGCAGTTTGGGTCTCCTTTTCTGAGGAAGGATGTTCTTGCTCTCGAGGGAGTTGCAGCGAAGGTTTCCCAGGCTGATCCCGGGGATGGCGGGACTGATGTACGAGGAGAGATTGACCAGGTTAGGATTGCCCTGGAGTTCAGACGAATGAACTGCAGTGGAGAGTGACAGTTGGGGAAGTGTGGGGAAGTTTTTTTGTTTTCTTTTTTTTCTTGCTGGTAATGGCTTCAGGGATGGCAGTTCAGGCAGTATGCTGCATCTCCTGTGGGATGTATGTGGTGAGGAAATCCAGTAGTGTTTCAGGAGATTTTAGTTGTAAGAAGTGCATTAGATTGCAGCTTCTGGAGGAGCGTGTAAAGGAGCTGGAGGGGGAGGTAGAGGAACTCCGCATAATTCGGGAGGCGGAGGTGGAAGTTGATAGGAGTTATAGAGAAATAGTAACTCCTAGAAATGAGGCTTGGGTCAATGCCAGGAGGAGGGGTAAGAAGCAATCGGGAAGACAATCCCCTGGGGCGGTTCCCCTCCATAATAGGTTTTCGGTGCTGGAGGCTACAGTTGAGGAGGAATCAACTGAGCATAGAGAGCAGATCTCTGGGGGTGAGCCGAGTGAGAAAGCTCAGGTGGTTAGGGGCTGTAAAAGACTGGGCCTTGTGATTGGGGACTCCACAATTAAGGGGACAGATAGGAGGGTCGGAACTAAAGGTAGGGACTCAGGGTTGGTGTGTTGCCTACCAGGGGCTGGGGTCCGGGATGTGTCTGACAGGGTATTCAGGACTCTTAGGGGGGAGGGAGATAAACCACAAGTTATTGTACATGTGGGGACACACGACATAGGGAGGATAGGGGAAGGGGATATTAGGCAGGGATTTATGGAGTTGGGGTGGAAACTAAAGGCCAAGACTGACAGAGTGGTTATCTCTGGACTCTTGCCTGTACCACGGGATAGTTTAGAGAGGAATAGGGAGAGGGAAGGTTTGAATTCATGGCTGAGGGGATGGTGCAGGAGGGAGGGGTTCAGGTACTTAAGCAATTGGGGCTCGTACTGGGGAAGGTGTGACCTCTATGAGAAGGATGGTCTACACCTTAATCAGAAGGGGACCAATATCCTGGGGGGTAAATTTGCTAAGGCCATGCAGGGAGGTTTAAACTGATTCGGGGGGGGGGAGGGATCCTGAGTAGTGGGGCTGAAAGTGAGGGATGCATGGATGGGGACTGCAATGCACGGCATTGCAGAGGTGGGGTGGAGCAGGGTTTGAAATGTGTATACTTCAATGCCAGGAGTATTCGCAATAAAGTGGGTGAACTTGCAGCGTGGATCAGTACCTGGGACTTCGATGTTGTGGCTATTTCAGAGACATGGATAGAGCAGGGGCAGGAATGGATGCTGCAGGTCCCGGGGTTCAAATGTTTTAGTCGAAGTAGGGAAGGAGGTAGAAGAGGGGGAGGGGTAGCATTATTGGTCAGAGATTGTATCACAGTGTCAGAGAGGAGGTTTGATGAGGACTTATCTGTTGAGGTAGTATGGGCGGAGATTAGAAATAGGAGAGGAGAGGTCACCCTGTTGGGAGTCTTTTATAGACCTCCTAAAAGTTCTAGAGAGGTTGAGGAAAGGATTGCGGAGTCAATCCTGCTTAGGAGTGAAAGTAATAGGGCAATTGTTATGGGGGATTTTAACTTGACTAATATTGACTGGAATTGTTATAGCTCTAGCTCGTTAGAGGGGTCAGTTTTTGTTCAAAGCGTGCAGGAAGGTTTTTTGACTCAGTATGTAGACAGGCCAACTAGAGGTGAGGCTATATTGGATCTGGTGCTGGGAAATGAGCCAGACCAGGTGCTAGACTTGGACGTTGGTGTGCATTTTGGTGATAGTGACCACAATTCGGTTACGTTCACCTTAGTGATGGAAAGGGATAGGCATGAACCTCGGGCCAGTGGTTTTAGCTGGGGGAAGGGTAATTATGAGGCTATTAGGAGAGAATTAGGAAACATAGGTTGGACTAGGAGATTACAGGGACTGGGAACGTCCGACATGTGGAGTTTTTTCAAGGAGCAGCTACTGCGAGTCTGTGATAGGTATGTCCCTGTCAGGCAAGGAGGAATTGGTAGGGCTAGGGAACCGTGGTGCACCAAAAAAGTTTCTTTGTTGGTTAAAAAGAAAAAGGAGGCTTATGTTCGGATGAGACGTGAGCACTCGGGTAGTGCACTAGAAAGCTTTAGATTGGCTAAGAGGGAGTTGAAGAGCGAGCTTAGAAGGGCTAAAAGGGGACATGAGAAGACTTTGGCGGATAGGGTTAAAGAGAATCCTAAGGCGTTCTATAGGTATGTCAAGAACAGAAGGTTGGTTAGGGCAAGTTTAGGGCCAGTTATAGATGGCAGAGGGAAGTTATGTGTGGAACCGGAGGAGATTGGTGAAGCATTGAACCAATATTTCTCTTCGGTGTTCACGCAAGGGGACATGAATATAGCTGAGGAGGACACTGGGTTGCAAGGGAGTAGAATAGACAGTATTACAGTTGATAAGGAGGATGTGCAGGATATTCTGGAGGGTCTGAAAATAGATAAATCCCCTGGTCCGGATGGGATTTATCCAAGGATTCTCTGGGAGGCAAGAGAAGTGATTGCAGAGCCTCTGGCTCTGATCTTCAGGTCGTCGTTGGCCTCTGGTATAGTACCAGAAGATTGGAGGTTAGCGAATGTTGTCCCATTGTTTAAGAAGGGGAACAGAGACTTCCCCGGGAATTATAGACCGGTGAGTCTCACTTCTGTTGTCGGCAAGATGTTGGAAAAAATTATAAGGGATAGGATTTATAGTTATTTGGAGAGTAATGAATTGATAGGTGATAGTCAGCATGGTTTTGTGGCAGGTAGGTCGTGCCTTACTAACCTTATTGAGTTTTTTGAGAAAGTGACCAAGGAGGTGGATGGGGGCAAGGCAGTGGACGTGGTATATATGGATTTTAGTAAGGCGTTTGATAAGGTTCACCATGGTAGGCTTCTGCAGAAAATGCAGATGTATGGGATTGGGGGTGATCTAGGAAATTGGATCAGGAATTGGCTAGCGGATAGGAAACAGAGGGTGGTGGTTGATAGTAAATATTCATCATGGAGTGCGGTTACAAGTGGTGTACCTCAGGGATCTGTTTTGGGGCCACTGCTGTTTGTAATATTTATTAATGATCTGGATGAGGGTATAGTTGGGTGGATTAGCAAATTTGCTGATGACACCAAAGTCGGTGGTGTGGTAGACAGTGAGGAAGGGTGTCGTAGTCTGCAGGAAGACTTAGACAGGTTGCAAAGTTGGGCCGAGAGGTGGCGGATGGAGTTTAATGCGGAGAAGTGTGAGGTAATTCACTTTGGTAGGAATAACAGATGTGTTGAGTATAGGGCTAACGGGAGGACTTTGAATAGTGTGGAGGAGCAGAGGGATCTAGGTGTATGTGTGCATAGATCCCTGAAAGTTGGGAATCAAGTAGATAAGGTTGTTAAGAAGGCATATGGTGTCTTGGCGTTTATTGGTAGGGGGATTGAATTTAGGAGTCGTAGCGTTATGTTGCAACTGTACACAACTCTGGTGCGGCCGCACTTGGAGTACTGTGTGCAGTTCTGGTCCCCACATTACAGGAAGGATGTGGAGGCTTTGGAGAGGGTGCAGAGGAGGTTTACCAGGATGTTGCCTGGTATGGAGGGGAGATCCTATGAGGAGAGGCTGAGGGATTTGGGATTGTTTTCGCTGGAAAGGCGGCGGCTAAGAGGGGATCTTATTGAAACATATAAGATGATTAGAGGTTTAGATAGGGTGGATAGTGATAGCCTTTTTCCTCTGATGGAGAAATCCAGCACGAGGGGGCATGGCTTTAAATTGAGGGGGGGTAGTTATAGAACCGATGTCAGGGGTAGGTTCTTTACCCAGAGGGTGGTGAGGGATTGGAATGCCCTGCCAGCATCAGTAGTAAATGCGCCTAGTTTGGGGGCGTTTAAGAGATCCGTAGATAGGTTCATGGACGAAAAGAAATTGGTTTAGGTTGGAGGGTCACAGTTTTTTTTTTTAACTGGTCGGTGCAACATCGTGGGCCGAAGGGCCTGTTCTGCGCTGTAATGTTCTATGTTCTATGAGGGGGGGAATCTCATAGAGACTTATCAAATTCTAACAGGACTGGACAGGGTAGATGCAGGGAGGATGTTCCCGATGGTGGGGGGAGTCCAGAACCAGGGGATTGGGGGCGGGGTTTGGGGATTGGGGGTGGGGTTTGGGGATTGGGGGTGGGGTTTGGGGATTGGGGGCGGGGTTTGGGGATTGGGGGTGGGGTTTGGGGATTGGGGGCGGGGTTTGGGGATTGGGGGCGGGGTTTGGTAACGGGGCTAGACAGGGTAGATGCAGGGAGGATGTTCCCGATGGTGGGGGGAGTCCAGAACCAGGGGATTGGGGGCGGGGTTTGGGGATTGGGGGCGGGGTTTGGGGATTGGGGGCGGGGTTTGGTAACGGGACGAGACAGGGTAGATGCAGGGAGGATGATCCCGATGGTGGGGGGAGTCCAGAACCAGGGGGTCACAGTCTGAGGATTCGGGGTAGACCATTTAGGACGGAGGTGAAGAGACCTCCCACCTACAGGAGGTGCCGTCTCCATCCTCCCACCTACAGGAGGCGCCGTCTCCGTCCTCCCACCTACAGGAGGCGCCGTCTCCGTCCTCCCACCTACAGGAGGCGCCGTCTCCGTCCTCCCACCTACAGGAGGCGCCGTCTCGGTCCTCCAATCTACAGGAGGCGCCGTCTCCGTCCTCCCACCTACAGGAGGCGCCGTCTCCGTCCTCCCACCTACAGGAGGCGCCGTCTCCGTCCTCCCACCTACAGGAGGCGCCGTCTCCGTCCTCCCACCTACAGGAGGTGCCGTCTCCGTCCTCCCACCTACAGGAGGCACTGTCTCCGTCCTCCCACCTACAGGAGGCGCCGTCTCCGTCCTCCCACCTACAGGAGGCGCCGTCTCTGTCCTCCCACCTACAGGAGGCGCCGTCTCGGTCCTCCCACCTACAGGAGGCGCCGTCTCGGTCTTCCCACCTGCAGGAGGCGCCGTCTCGGTCCTCCCACCGACAGGAGGCGCCGTCTCGGTCCTCCCACCTACAGAAGGCGCCGTCTTGGTCCTCCCACCTACAGAAGGCACCCTCTTCGTCCTCCCACCTACAGGAGGCGCCGTCTCCGTCCTCCCACCGACAGGAGGCGCCATCTTGGTCCTCCCACCTACAGGAGGCGCCGTCTCCGTCCTCCCACCTACAGGAGGCGCCGTCTCCGTCCTCCCACCTACAGGAGGCGCCGTCTCGGTCTTCCCACCTGCAGGAGGCGCTGTCTCGGTCCTCCCACCTACAGAAGGCGCCGTCTCGGTCCTCCCACCTACAGAAGGCACCCTCTTAGTCCTCCCACCGACAGGAGGCGCCATCTTCGTCCTCCCACCTGCAGGAGGCGCCGTCTCGGTCCTCCCACCTACAGAAGGCGCCGTCTCGGTCCTCCCACCTACAGAAGGCACCCTCTTAGTCCTCCCACCGACAGGAGGCGCCATCTTCGTCCTCCCACCTACAGGAGACGCCGTCTCGGTCCTCCCACCTACAGGAGGCGCCGTCTCGGTCTTCCCACCTACAGGAGGCGCCGTCTCGGTCTTCCCACCTGCAGGAGGCGCCGTCTCGGTCCTCCCACCTACAGAAGGCGCCGTCTCGGTCCTCCCACCTACAGAAGGCACCCTCTTAGTCCTCCCACCGACAGGAGGCGCCATCTTCGTCCTCCCACCTACAGGAGGCGCCGTCTCCGTCCTCCCACCTACAGGAGGTGCTGTTTTCCCCTCCCACCTACAGGAGGCGCCGTCTCCATCCTCCCACCTACAGGAGGCGCTGTCTCCGTCCTCCCACCTACAGGAGGCGCTGTTTTCCCCTCCCACCTGCAGGAGGCGCCATCTCCATCCTCCCACCTACAGGAGGCGCTGTTTTCCCCTCCCACCTACAGGAGGCGCCGTCTCCGAACTCCCACTAATTGAGGGCGGGGCTGATGCACAATCCTAATAATTAGGGGTGGGGCTAGTTTGGGCCTCCCAATAATTATGGGCGGGGCCTGCGCAGTTCTCACAGGAATTGGGGGCAGGGCTGACACGACATCCTCATAATTGGGGGCGGGGCCGGCGTTGTCCTCCCAGCCACTGGGGGCGGGGCTGGCGCGTTCCTCCCAGCCCCTGGGGGCGGGGCTGGCGCGGTCCTCCCAGCCACTGGGGGCGGGGCTGGCGCGGTCCTCCCACCAACTGGGGGCGGGGCTGCGCGATCTTTCTCATAATTGGGGGCAGGGCTGAAGCAATCCTCAGGAATTGTGGGCGGGGCCAACAGCCCTGTCGTAACAATTGGGGGCGGGGCTGGCGTGGTCCTCCCACCAACTGTGGGCGGGGTAGGCGCGGCATCCAAATAATGAGGGGCGTGGCCGCGCTGACCTCATCATTAGGGGCGGGGCTGGCGCGACATCCTCATAATTGTGGGCGGGGCCAGCGCGGTCCTGAGGTAGCGGCCGCCGCGTAGTCCTCCCAGTCGCGGGGCGGCGCTCCTGGTGGGCGGTTGCTCCCACTCAGCCGGTTCGGGCGGCGCCTCCTGCCTTGCAGCAGGCAGTCGGAGGGGAAGCACGTTGCCGGTGACAGTGTGTGTGTGTGTGAGGGAGGCGATGGCGGAGTTCCTGGAGAAGATCCTCAACAACTTGCTGGAGCCGGACACGGCCCTGATCCAGCAGGTGTGTGGGGATGGAGGGGGTGGTTGTCTTATGTGGGGGTTTAACCCTGAGGGGGGGGGGAACAGGCCCAGGCCCGGCCGCAGCCGCGGCGGTTACTCCCCCTGGCGCTCGAGCGCCAACTGCCAGGTGGCGGCGCAGCGCGAGCGCTTTTCAAACAGCGGCGCGTGGGCGGCGGGCTAACCGCCAATCACCGGGCAGGGGAGGAGGGGCAGCGGCGGCGGACTGCCAATCACCGGGCAGGGGGCGGGACTAAAGACAATGGCTGGGCGGGGCTCACTTCCAATCGCCAGGCAAGGGGGGGGAGGGTTGACTGTCAATCACCGGGCAGGGGGCGGGGACGAGAACAATGGCTGTGGGCGGAGCTGACTGTCAGTCGGGGGTGAGGCTGAGAACAATGACTGGGTGGAGCTGACTGTCAATCACTGGGCAGGGGTGGGTCTGACAACAATGGCTGTGGGCGGAGCTGACTGACTCGGGGCAGGGCCAAGAACAATGGCCGTGGGTGGAGCTGAGTGTCAATCAGGGGGCGGGGCTGAGAACACTGGCTGTGGGCGGAGCTGACTGTCAGTCAGGGGGTGAGGCTGAGAACAATGACTTGGCGGAGCTGACTTAATCACTGGGCAGGGGGTGGGGCTGAGAACAATGTCTGTGGGCGGAGCTGACTGTGACTCACTGGGCAGGGCCAAGAACAATGGCCGTGGGTGGAGCTGAGAACACTGGCTGTGGGCGGAGCTGACTGTCAGTCAGGGGGTGAGGCTGAGAACAATGACTGGGCGGAGCTGACTTAATCACTGGGCAGGGGGTGGGGCTGAGAACAATGGCTGTGGGTGGAGCTGACTGTCAACCACCAGACGGGGCGGGGCTGAGAACAATGTCTGTGGGCGGAGCTGACTGTCATTTACTGGGCAGGGGGCGGGGCTGAGAACAGTGGCTGTGGGTGGGGCCACTCTGTCCCTCCTGGGGTGGGTGGGCGGGGCCACTCTGTCCCTGCTGGGGTGGGTGGGCGGGGCCACTCTGTCCCTGCTGGGGTGGGTGGGCGGGGCCACTCTGTCCCTGCTGGGGTGGGTGGGCGGGGCCACTCTTCCCTGCTGGGGTGGGTGGGCGGGGCCACTCTGCCCTGCTGGGGTGGGTGGGCAGGGCCACTCTGCCCTGCTGGGGTGGGTGGGCGGGGCCACTCTGCCCCTGCTGGGGGGGTGGGCGGGGCCACTCTGCCCCTGCTGGGGGGGAGGGCGAGGCCACTCTGCCCCTGATGGGGGGGCGGGCGGGGCCACTCTGTCCCTGCTGGGGGGGTGGGGCCACTCTGCCCTGCTGGGGGGGTGGGCGGGGCCACTCTGCTCTGCTGGGGGGGCGGGCGGGGCCACTCTGTCCCTGCTGGGGGGGTGGGGCCACTCTGCCCTGCTGGGGGGGTGGGCGGGACCACTCTGCCCCTGCTGGGGGCACGGGCGGGGCCACTCTGCCTTGCTGGGGGGTGGGCGGGGCCACTCTGTCCCTGCTGGGGGGACGGGGCCACTTTGTCCCTGCTGGGGGGGTGGGCGGGGCCACTCTGTCCCTGGTGGGGGGGGTGGGTTGCATCTTGTAGATGGTACACACGGCTGTCGCTGTGTGTCGGTGGTGGAGGGAGTGAATGTTGGTGGTTAGCGTGTCGATCGAGCGGGGGTGGAGGGGCTGCTTTGTCCCGGATGGTGTTGAGCTTCTCGAGTGTTGTTGGGAGCCGCACTCATCCAGGCAAGTGGAGATTATTGTTGGAGAGCCGCACTCATCCAGGCAAGTGGAGATTGTTGTTGGAGACGCACTCATCCAGGCAAGTGGAGATTGTTGTTGGAGAGGCGCACTCATCCGGGCAAGTGGAGATTGTTGTTGGAGAGGCGCACTCATCGAGGCAAGTGGAGATTGTTGTTGGAGAGGCGCACTCATCCGAGCAAGTGGAGATTGTTGTTGGAGAGGCGCACTCATCCGGGCAAGTGGAGATTGTTGTTGGAGAGCCGCACTCATCCAGGCAAGTGGAGATTGTTGTTGGAGAGGCGCACTCATCCAGGCAAGCGGAGATTGTTCCATCACACTCCAGAATGTCCTGGATAGTGTCGAGCTTCTTGAGGGCTGTTGGAACGGCTCCCATCCAATCAATTCCGTCACACTCCTGACTTGTGTTGTACTGGATACGTCGAGATACTGCAGATTGGCCAAAATTCAGTACATGACTCCGAGAGTTAGTCAGATTTCTGTGGCCTGTATCCACATACCTGCCAGTGGGACCTCAACTCTGAATTCTGCTAAATCCCCGCTAAAAAGTCACATTTAAACTCACGACAGTGCATCATACAAGAACAAAGAACAGCACAAGAGCAGGCCCTTCGGCCCTCCACGCCTGTGCCGATTGTGATCCCTAAGTATTCGAACTTACTCGGTCCGTATCCCTCTATTCCCTCCCTGTTCATGGACCCATCCAGATGCCTCTTCAATGTTGCTAATGTGCCTGTTTCCACCACCTCCTCTGGCAGCGCGTTCCAGGCACCCACCGCTCTCTGTGTGAAAAACCTCCCCCACACATCTCCCTTAAACTTTCCCCTTGAACCTGTGCCCCCTTGACACTTCCACCCTGGGAAATAGCTCCGACTATCCACCCTGTCTGTGCCTCTCATCATTTTGTCGACCTCTATCCGGTCTCCCCTCAGCCTCCGTCTTTCCAGATAGAACAATCCCAGTTTAGTCAACCTCTCCTCATAGCCGACACCCTCGAGACCAGGCAACATCCTGGTGAGCACTCTCCCCAAAGCTTCCACGTCCTTCTATTAGTGCGGCGACCAGAACCGCACGCAATGCTCCAAATGCGGCCTAACCAAGGTGTTATATAGCAGGCATCCAGCAGAGTGACAGACAGGCTTCACTGAGGAGCACTCTGGGAGAAGTCGGCGCAGTCTCCATGACTCCATTGTGGGTAGTGGAAGAACTGGTGTCAAGGAGTGACCCAACTGCACAGCATCCGTGGGCGGCATGGTGGCACAGTGGTTAGCACTGCGGCTTCATAGCACATTTGCACGAGCTCCCCGTGTCTGCGTGGGTTTCCTCCGGGTGCTCCGGTTTCCTCCCACAGTCTGAGAGACGTGCTGGTTCGGGTACATTGACCCAAACAGGCGCCGGACTGTGGTGACTAGGGTATTTTCACAGTAACTTTATTGCAGTGTTAATGTAAGCCTTAGAACAAAGAACAAAGAAAATTCCAGCACAGAAACAGGCCCTTCGGCCCTCCAAGCCTGCACCGACCATGCTGCCCCGACTGAACTAAAACCCCCTCCACTTCTGGGGACCGTATCCCTCTATTCCCATCCTATTCCTGGACTTGTCAAGACACCCTACTTGTGACTAATAAATAAACTTTAACTTTCTTGAGGGAGGCAGCAGGTTTTCCCCTGCTCAGCGGATGCCTTTAACGTTTAAAGTTTATCTATTAGTGTCACAAGTCAGCTTACATTAACACTGCAATGACGTTACTGTGAGAATCCCCCAGTCGCCACACCCCGGCACCTGTTTGGGTCACACTGAGGGAGAATTTTGCATGGCCCAATGCACCCTAACCAGCCACGTCTCTCAGACTGTGGGAGGAAACCGGAGCACCCGGAGGAAACCCACGCAGACACGGGGAGAATGTGCAGACTACACACAGACAGTGACCCAAGCCGGGAATCGAACCCGGGTCCCTGGTGCTGTGAGGCAGCAGTGCTAACCACTGTGCTACCGTGCCGCCCCATGCTCCATTTGGAACTTGAATTATCACCAGGTTATTATTGAGGTGGCGATGGCATCATTTAAAAAGGGGCTGGAGTACGAAAGTGCCTTCTTTTCACATTATTATCTGTTTGATTCTGTGTTGAAGGTACAGTGTGCCCACTGTCTTTGTGGTGTGAGTGGCGGGGCGGGGAGGTGGGGGTGGCTCACGGAGTTGGGCGGCTTGTCCCCTGCGCCGTGGACTGTGTAACCCCTCTGCCTCTTGTCCCACCCGCAGGCCACAGCTCAGTTGAAGGACGCGTTTAAGGATCCGTCAGTGGTCCCTGCACTCTGCAACATCCTCGCAAGCTCACCGAACCATCAGGTAAACAGCTCCTAACTTTATTCTGAAGGACAAAAATGTTCCCAGTGGCTGGGGCATGTGGGGGACAGAACCGGGCTGGTGTTGGCTAACCACACGGACCCAGATACCAGCCAAATGAACCAGCGGGAGAAAGGACATCTCTATTTTATTATGCAAAGAAAGTTGTTGCGTTTAGTAACACGTAAGGGGCAGGGAAGCAATTTCAATGGTGAATGTCAGCAGAATTAGATAAATATTTGATTTATTATTGTCACATGTGTTAACATACAGTGAAAAGTATTGTTTCTTGCGCGCTATACAGACAAAGCATACCGTTCATAGAGAAGGAAACAAGAGAGTGCAGAATGTAGTGTTACAGTCATAGCTAGGGTGTAGAGAAAGATCAACTTAATGCGAGGTAGGTCCATTCAAAAGTCTGACAGCAGCAGGGAAGAAGCTGTTCTTGAGTCGGTCGGTGCGTGACCTCAGACTTTTGTGTCTTTTTCCCGATGGAAGAAGGTGGAAGAGAGAATGTTCGGGGTGTGGGGGGTCCTTAATTATACTGGCTGCTTTTCCCCCGAGGCAGCGGGAAGTGTAGACAGAGTCAATGGATGGGAGGCCGGGTTTGCGTGATGGATTGGGCTACATTCACGACCCTTTTGTAGTTCCTTGCGGTCTTGGGCAGAGCAGGAGCCCCAGACCGAGCTGTGGTACAACCAGAAAGAATGCTTTCTATGGGGCATCTGTAAAAGTTGGTGAGAGTTGTAGCTGACATGCCAAATTTCCTTAGTCTTCTGAGAAAGTAGAGGTGTTGGTGGGGCTTTCTTAACTATAGTGTTGGCATGGGGGGGACCAGGACAGGTTGTTGGTGATCTGGACACCTAAAAACTTGAAGCTCTCGACCCTTTCTACTTCGTCCCCGACAAATATTTGTGATGTGGAGATGCAGGTGTTGGAATGGGGTGGGCACAGTAAGAAGTCTCACAAAACCAGGTTAAAGTCCAACAGGTTTATTTGAAATCACGAGCTTTTGGAGCGCTGCTCCTTCATCAAGTGAGTGGAGAGTTGGGTTCACAAACACGGCATATATAGACAAAGACACGATTGCAAGATAAAGGTTGGAATGCGAGTCTTCACAGGTAATCGAGTCTTCACAGGTAATCGAGTCTTCACAGGTAATCGAGTCTTCACAGGTAATCGAGTCTTCACAGGTAATCGAGTCTTCACAGGTAATCGAGTCTTTACAGGTACAGACAGTGCGAGTGGAGAGAGGGATAATCACAGTTTAAAGAGATGTGTATTGTCTCCGGCCAGGACAGTTAGTGAGATTTTGCAAGCCCAGGCAAGTCGTGGGGGTACAGATAGTGTGACATGAACCCAAGATCCCGGTTGAGGCTGTCCTCGTGTGCGGAACTTGGCTATCAGTCTTTGCTCTTTTGTCGAGGCAAAAGGATGATGGCGATATGGGGAAGGAACAAGGGAGTGGGCTTCACATAGAAACACAGGAGTAGGAGGAGGCCATTCGGCCCCTTGAACCTGCTCCGCCACACTCATCACCATCATGGCTGATCATCCAACTCAATAGCCTAATCCTGCTTTCTCCCCATAACCTTTGATCCCATTTGCCCCCAGTGCCCTATCCAGCCACCTCTTGAATACATTCAATATTTTGACATCAACTACTTCCTGTGGGAATGAATTCCACAGGCTCACCGCTCTCTGGGTGAAGAAATGTCTCCTCAACTCCGTCCTAAATGGTCTACCCCGAATCCCCCAGACTGTGACCCCTGGTTCTGGACTCCCCCACCATCAGGAACATCCTCCCTGCATCTACCCTGTCCAGACCTGAAGAACTTTATAAGTTTCCACGAGATTCCCCCCTCATTCGCCTGAACTCCAGGGAAAACAATCCTAACCTGGTCAATCTCTCCTCGTACATCAGTCCCGCCATCCCCGGGATCAGCCTGGGAAACCTTCGCTGCAACTCCCTCGAGAGCAAGAACATCCTTCCTCAGAAAAGGAGACCCAAACTGCACACAATACTCTGGGTGTGGTCTCACCAAGGACCCTGTATAATCGCAACAACACATCCCTCGCTCCTGTACTCGAAACCTCTCGCAATGAAGGCCAACATACCATCTGCCTTCTTTACCCCCTGCTGCACCTGCATGCTTACCTTCAGCGACTGGTGCACAAGGACACCCAGGTCCCTCTGCACACTCCCCTCTCCCAATTTACACCCATTCGGGTAGTAATCTGCCTCCTTGTTTCTGCTTCCAAAGTGAATATCCTCACACTTATCCAAATTACACTGCATCTGCCACCGATTAGCCCACTCAGCCAACCTGTCCAGATCATGCTGAAGGATCTCTGCATCCTCCTCACAGCTCACCCTCCCACCCAACTTGGTATCGTCTGCAAACTTTGAGATGTTACATTTTGTCCCCTCATCCAAATACTTAATACATGTTGTGAATAGCTGGGGTCCCAGCACCGATCCCTGTGGCACCCCACGAGTTACTGCCTGCCAATTTGAAAAGTACCCATTAATTCCTTTCCCAGCACCCACAGAGTGGACTTTTGCGTCTGAGACTTTAAAACGAGGCCCCATCTCTTGGGTGGAAATAAAAGAATCTTCCGGCCACTTTTGGGGAAAGAACAGGCAAGATAGTTCTCAATCCCTGTGGGAATCTCAGAACCTTCCCACCTTGGCATTGCTGACGTGCTGACTACGTAGGAATAGAGATGTTTTACTGCAATTGTACAGGGCGTTGGTGAGGCCACACCTGGAGTATTGTGTGCAGTTTTGGTCTCCTTATCTGAGGAAGGATGTCCTTGCTATAGAGGGAGTGCAGTGAAGATTTACCAGGCTGATTCCTGGGATGGCAGGTCTGTCATATGAGGAGAGACTAAGTCGGTTAGGATTATATTCACTGGAGTTTAGAAGAGTGAGAGGGGATCTCATAGAAACTTATAAAATTCTAACAGGGTTAGACAGGGTAGATTCAGAAAGAATGTTTTTTAAAAAATTCAACCGTGGGACACGGGCGTCCCCGGCTGGTCCAGCATTCATTGCCCATCCCTAGTAGCCCTTGGAGGGCAGTTGAGACTCAACCACATTGCTGTGGCTCTGGAGTCACATGTAGGCCAGACCGGGGTAAGGACGGCAGATTTCCTTCCCCAAAGGGAACCAGATGGGTTTCTCCGACAATGGGTCATCAGTAGATTCTTAATCCCAGATATTTTTTATTGAAATCAAATTCCTCCATCTGCCGCGGACGGGATTCGAACCCGGGGTCCCCCAGAACGTTAGCTGAGTTTCCGGATTAATTGTCTAGTGATAAAACCACTTCACATGCTAGTCACCCTGACACTAATGGTGGCAGAGTCCAGAACTAGGGGGTCATAGTTTGAGGATAAGGGGTAAACCTTTTAGGACTGAGGTGAGGAGAAATTTCTTCACCCAGAGGGTGGTGAATGTGTGGAATTCACTCCCACAGAAAGTAGTTGAGGCCAAAACATTGTGTGATTTCAAGAAGTTAGATATAGCTCTTGGGGTTAAAGGGATCGAGGGATATGAAGGGAAGGGGGGGGGAATCAGGATATTGAATTCGATGATCAGCCATGATCAAAATGAATGTCGGAACAGGCTCGAAGGGCTGAAAGGCCTCCTCCGGCTTCTAGTTTCCATGTAGAGCCAGCTGGCATTGGACCTTATCTAACCTGGTTAGGTGCCTTTCAGCCCTCTGTGGTCATAGAATCAGGAATCAGAGAATCTCTACAGCACAGAAGGAGGCCATTTGGCCCGTCGAGTCTGTATCGACCGCAATCCCACCTGGGCCCTGTTCCCTTAACCTCACACATTTACCCTGCTAATCCCCCTGACACTCGGGTCAATTTGGCACGGCCAATCCACCTAACCTTCGGACTGTGGGAGGAAACTGGAACACACTTATCTAGACAGCCATATGAACGGAGTGGGAATGGAGGGATACAAAAGAATGGTCTAGTTTGGACCAGGGAGTGGCGCGGGCTTGGAGGGCCGAAGGGCCTGTTCCTGTGCTGTATTGTTCTTTGTTCTTCTTCACCCGGAGGAAACCCACGCAGACATGGGGAGAATGTGCAAACTCCCCACACAAGCGGGGTGACCACGCCGGGATTCGAACCTGGGTCCCTGGGCGCTGTGAGGCAGCAGTGCGAACCTCTGTGCCGCCCATTTTGTTGGTATTTTGTTTCTGGGTGCATTTCCTCCCGCTGCCCCCTCTCCAGCGACGCGGAAACTCACCCTGCTCTCCCCTGTCTACTTCAGATCCGTCAGTTTGCAGCTGTACTCGTGCGGAGGAGAATTGCCAAACATTGGAAGAAGCTGTCAGTGGATCTGAAAGAGAAGTACGTTTAGTTATAATTCAGATCAGAAATGAAGCCCGCCTGGGTCATAAGTTTTGCACTTTGAATTTGGTTTGGGTAAGCATGAGATGTTTCACTCCAGGTATAATTCAGGTGACCCACGAGGGAGCTTTCATCAAACAAAGTTTATAGTTAACATGTATAGTAAAAATATCAGCAATAACTTTTATCAATTAAAAACAAAACAACCACAATAATGTATAACCCTAAACAAATAGAGAGTCATAGAGGTTTACAGCATGGAAACAGGCCCTTCGGCCCAACTAGTCCATGCCACCCTTTTTTTTTAAACCCCTAAGCTAGTCCACATTTGGCCCATATCCCTCTATACCCATCGTACCATGGAACTGTCTAAATGCTTTTTAAAGGACAAAATTGTACCCGCCTCTACTACTGCCTGTACGCCCTGTGCTGCATCTGTCTTGAAATCCCCAGAGTGCAGAAGGAGGCCATTTGGCCCATAACGTCTGCACTGACCAAACTCCCACCCAGGGCCTATTCCCGTAACCCCACAAAGGGGCAATTTAGCACAGCCAGTCAACCTAACCCTCCCTGATCTGGCAATGTTTGATGGGGTACAGTGTAGAGGGAGCTTTACTCTGTATCTAACCCCGTGCTGTACCTGTCCTGGGAGTGTTTGATGGGGACAGTGCAGAGGGAGCTTTACTCTGTATCTAACCCCGTGCTGTACCTGTCCTGGGAGTGTTTGATGGGGGACAGTGTAGAGGGAGCTTTACTCTGTATCTAACCCCGTGCTGCACCTGTCCTGGGAGTGTTTGATGGGGGACAGTGTAGAGGAAGCTTTACTCTGTATCTAACCCCGTGCTGCACCTGTCCTGGGAGTGTTTGATGGGGGGGGACAGTGTAGAGGGAGCTTTACTCTGTATCTAACCCCGTGCTGTACCTGTCCTGGGAGTGTTTGATGGGGACAGTGTAGAGGGAGCTTTACTCTGTATCTAACCCCGTGCTGTACCTGTCCTGGGAGTGGTAATGGGGACAGTGTAGAGGGAGCTTTACTCTGTATCTAACCCCATGCTTTTCCTGTCCTAGGAGTGTTTGATGGGGGACAGTGTAGAGGGAGCTTTACTCTGTATCTAACCCCATGCTTTTCCTGTCCGGGGAGTGTTTGATGGGGGACAGTGTAGAGGGAGCTTTACTCTGTATCGAACCCCGTGCTGCACCTGTCCTGGGAGTGTTTGATGGGGGACAGTGTAGAGGAAGCTTTACTCTGTATCTAACCCCGTGCTGCACCTGTCCTGGGAGTGTTTGATGGGGGGGACAGTGCAGAGGGAGCTTTACTGTGTATCTAACCCCATGCTGTTCCTGTCCTGGGAGTGTTTGATGGGGACAGTGAAGAGGGAGCTTTACTCTGTATCTGACCCCGTGCTGTTCCTGTCCTGGGAGTGTTTGATGGGGGACAGTGTAGAGGGAGCTTTACTCTGTATCTAACCCCGTGCTGGACCCGTCCTGGGAGTGTTTGATGGGGCGGGACAGTGCAGAGGGAGCTTTACTCTGTATCTAACCCCGTGCTGTACCTGTCCTGGGAGTGTTTGATGGGGACAGTGTAGAGGGAGTTTTACTCTGTATCTAACCCCGTGCTGTACCTGTCCTGGGAGTGGTAATGGGGACAGTGTAGAGGGAGCTTTACTCTGTATCTAACCCCATGCTTTTCCTGTCCTAGGAGTGTTTGATGGGGGACAGTGTAGAGGGAGCTTTACTCTGTATCTAACCCCATGCTTTTCCTGTCCGGGGAGTGTTTGATGGGGGACAGTGTAGAGGGAGCTTTACTCTGTATCTAACCCCGTGCTGCACCTGTCCTGGGAGTGTTTGATGGGGGACAGTGTAGAGGAAGCTTTACTCTGTATCTAACCCCGTGCTGCACCTGTCCTGGGAGTGTTTGATGGGGGGGACAGTGCAGAGGGAGCTTTACTGTGTATCTAACCCCATGCTGTTCCTGTCCTGGGAGTGTTTGATGGGGACAGTGTAGAGGGGGCTTTACTCTGTATCTGACCCCGTGCTGTTCCTGTCCTGGGAGTGTTTGATGGGGGACAGTGTAGAGGGAGCTTTACTCTGTATCTAACCCCGTGCTGGACCCGTCCTGGGAGTGTTTGATGGGGCGGGACAGTGCAGAGGGAGCTTTACTCTGTATCTAACCCCGTGCTGTACCTGTCCTGGGAGTGTTTGATGGGGACAGTGTAGAGGGAGTTTTACTCTGTATCTAACCCCGTGCTGTACCTGTCCTGGGAGTGTTTAATGGGGGACAGTGTAGAGGGAGCTTTACTCTGTATCTAACCCCATGCTTTTCCTGTCCTAGGAGTGTTTGATGGGGGACAGTGTAGAGGGAGCTTTACTCTGTATCTAACCCCATGCTTTTCCTGTCCGGGGAGTGTTTGATGGGGGACAGTGTAGAGGGAGCTTTACTCTGTATCTAACCCCGTGCTGCACCTGTCCTGGGAGTGTTTGATGGGGGACAGTGTAGAGGAAGCTTTACTCTGTATCTAACCCCGTGCTGCACCTGTCCTGGGAGTGTTTGATGGGGGGGACAGTGCAGAGGGAGCTTTACTGTGTATCTAACCCCATGCTGTTCCTGTCCTGGGAGTGTTTGATGGGGACAGTGTAGAGGGGGCTTTACTCTGTATCTGACCCCGTGCTGTTCCTGTCCTGGGAGTGTTTGATGGGGGACAGTGTAGAGGGAGCTTTACTCTGTATCTAACCCCGTGCTGGACCCGTCCTGGGAGTGTTTGATGGGGCGGGACAGTGCAGAGGGAGCTTTACTCTGTATCTAACCCCGTGCTGTACCTGTCCTGGGAGTGTTTGATGGGGACAGTGTAGAGGGAGTTTTACTCTGTATCTAACCCCGTGCTGTACCTGTCCTGGGAGTGTTTAATGGGGGACAGTGTAGAGGGAGCTTTACTCTGTATCTAACCCTGTGCTGTACCTGTCCTGGGAGTGTTTGATGGGGGACAGTGTAGAGGGAGCTTTACTCGGTATCTAACCCCGTGCTGTACCTGTCCTGGGAGTGTTTGATGGGGGACAGTGTAGAGGGAGCTTTACTCTGTATCTAACCCCGTGCCGTCCCTGTCCTGGGAGTGTTTGATGGTGGACAGTGTAGAGGGAGCTTTACTCTGTATCTAACCCCGTGCCGTACCTGTCCTGGGAGTGTTTGATGGGGGGACAGTGTCGAGGGAGTTTTACTCTGTATCTAACCCCGTGCTGTACCTGTCCTGTGAGTGTTTGATGGGGGACAGTGTAGAGGGAGCTTTACTCTGTATCTAACCCCGTGCTGTCCCTGTCCTGGGAGTGTTTGATGGGGGACAGTGTAGAGGGAGCTTTACTCTGTATCTAACCCCGTGCTGTCCCTGTCCTGGGAGTGTTTGATGGGGGACAGTGTAGAGGGAGCTTTACTCTGTATCTAACCCCGTGCTGTCCCTGTCCTGGGAGTGTTTGATGGGGACAGTGTAGAGGGAGCTTTACTCTGTATCTAACCCTGTGCTGTACCTGTCCTGGGAGTATTTGATGGGGGGACAGTGTCGAGGGAGCTTCACTCTGTATCTAACCCCGTGCTGTACCTGTCCTGGGAGTATTTGATGGGGGACAGTGTAGAGGGAGCTTTACTCTGTATCTAACCCCGTGCTGTACCTGTCCTGGGAGTGTTTGATGGGGGCACAGTGTAGAGGGAGCTTTACTCTGTATCTAACCCCGTGCTGTACCTGTCCTGGGAGTGTTTGATGGGGGGACAGTGTAGAGGGAGCTTTACTCTGTATCTAACCCCGTGCTGTACCTGTCCTGGGAGTGTTCAATGGGGGACAGTGTAGAGGGAGCTTTACTCTGTATCTAACCCTGTGCTGTACCTGTCCTGGGAGTGTTTGATGGGGGACAGTGGAGAGGGAGCTTTACTCGGTATCTAACCCCGTGCTGTACCTGTCCTGGGAGTGTTTGATGGGGGACAGTGTAGAGGGAGCTTTACTCTGTATCTAACCCCGTGCTGTCCCTGTCCTGGGAGTGTTTGATGGTGGACAGTAAAGAGGGAGCTTTACTCTGTATCTAACCCCGTGCCGTACCTGTCCTGGGAGTGTTTGATGGGGGGACAGTGTCGAGGGAGCTTTACTCTGTATCTAACCCCGTGCTGTCCCTGTCCTGGGAGTGTTTGATGGTGGACAGTAAAGAGGGAGCTTTACTCTGTATCTAACCCCGTGCCGTACCTGTCCTGGGAGTGTTTGATGGGGGGACAGTGTCGAGGGAGCTTTACTCTGTATCTAACCCCGTGCTGTACCTGTCCTGTGAGTGTTTGATGGGGGACAGTGTAGAGGGAGCTTTACTCTATATCTAACCCCGTGCTGTCCCTGTCCTGGGAGTGTTTGATGGGGGACAGTGTAGAGGGAGCTTTACTCTGTATCTAACCCCGTGCTGTCCCTGTCCTGGGAGTGTTTGATGGGGGACAGTGTAGAGGGAGCTTTACTCTGTATCTAACCCCGTGCTGTCCCTGTCCTGGGAGTGTTTGATGGGGACAGTGTAGAGGGAGCTTTACTCTGTATCTAACCCTGTGCTGTACCTGTCCTGGGAGTATTTGATGGGGGGACAGTGTCGAGGGAGCTTTACTCGGTATCTAACCCCGTGCTGTACCTGTCCTGGGAGTGTTTGATGGGGGACAGTGTAGAGGGAGCTTTACTCTGTATCTAACCCCGTGCTGTCCCTGTCCTGGGAGTGTTTGATGGTGGACAGTAAAGAGGGAGCTTTACTCTGTATCTAACCCCGTGCCGTACCTGTCCTGGGAGTGTTTGATGGGGGGACAGTGTCGAGGGAGCTTTACTCTGTATCTAACCCCGTGCTGTCCCTGTCCTGGGAGTGTTTGATGGTGGACAGTAAAGAGGGAGCTTTACTCTGTATCTAACCCCGTGCCGTACCTGTCCTGGGAGTGTTTGATGGGGGGACAGTGTCGAGGGAGCTTTACTCTGTATCTAACCCCGTGCTGTCCCTGTCCTGGGAGTGTTTGATGGTGGACAGTAAAGAGGGAGCTTTACTCTGTATCTAACCCCGTGCCGTACCTGTCCTGGGAGTGTTTGATGGGGCGACAGTGTCGAGGGAGCTTTACTCTGTATCTAACCCCGTGCTGTACCTGTCCTGTGAGTGTTTGATGGGGGACAGTGTAGAGGGAGCTTTACTCTGTATCTAACCCCGTGCTGTCCCTGTCCTGGGAGTGTTTGATGGGGGACAGTGTAGAGGGAGCTTTACTCTGTATCTAACCCCGTGCTGTCCCTGTCCTGGGAGTGTTTGATGGGGGACAGTGTAGAGGGAGCTTTACTCTGTATCTAACCCCGTGCTGTCCCTGTCCTGGGAGTGTTTGATGGGGACAGTGTAGAGGGAGCTTTACTCTGTATCTAACCCTGTGCTGTACCTGTCCTGGGAGTATTTGATGGGGGGACAGTGTCGAGGGAGCTTCACTCTGTATCTAACCCCGTGCTGTACCTGTCCTGGGAGTATTTGATGGGGGACAGTGTAGAGGGAGCTTTACTCTGTATCTAACCCCGTGCTGTACCTGTCCTGGGAGTGTTTGATGGGGGGACAGTGTAGAGGGAGCTTTACTCTGTATCTCACCCCGTGCTGTACCTGTCCTGGGAGTGTTTAATGGGGGACAGTGTAGAGGGAGCTTTACTCTGTATCTAACCCCGTGCTGTCCCTGTCCTGGGAGTGTTTGATGGGGGACAGTGTAGAGGGAGCTTTACTCTGTATCTAACCCCGTGCTGTCCCTGTCCTGGGAGTGTTTGATGGGGACAGTGTAGAGGGAGCTTTACTCTGTATCTAACCCTGTGCTGTACCTGTCCTGGGAGTATTTGATGGGGGGACAGTGTCGAGGGAGCTTCACTCTGTATCTAACCCCGTGCTGTACCTGTCCTGGGAGTATTTGATGGGGGACAGTGTAGAGGGAGCTTTACTCTGTATCTAACCCCGTGCTGTACCTGTCCTGGGAGTGTTTGATGGGGGGACAGTGTAGAGGGAGCTTTACTCTGTATCTCACCCCGTGCTGTACCTGTCCTGGGAGTGTTTAATGGGGGACAGTGTAGAGGGAGCTTTACTCTGTATCTAACCCTGTGCTGTACCTGTCCTGGGAGTGTTTGATGGGGGACAGTGTAGAGGGAGCTTTACTCGGTATCTAACCCCGTGCTGTACCTGTCCTGGGAGTGTTTGATGGTGGACAGTAAAGAGGGAGCTTTACTCTGTATCTAGCCCCGTGCCGTACCTGTCCTGGGAGTGTTTGATGGGGGGACAGTGTCGAGGGAGCTTTACTCTGTATCTAACCCCGTGCTGTACCTGTCCTGGGAGTGTTTGATGGGGGACAGTGTAGAGGGAGCTTTACTCTGTATCTAACCCCGTGCTGTCCCTGTCCTGGGAGTATTTGATGGGGGGACAGTGTCGAGGGAGCTTTACTCTGTATCTAACCCCGTGCTGTACCTGTCCTGGGAGTGTTTGATGGGGGACAGTGTAGAGGGAGCTTTACTCTGTATCTAACCCCGTGCTGTCCCTGTCCTGGGAGTGTTTGATGGGGGACAGTGTAGAGGGAGCTTTACTCTGTATCTAACCCCGTGCTGTCCCTGTCCTGGGAGTGTTTGATGGGGACAGTGTAGAGGGAGCTTTACTCTGTATCTAACCCTGTGCTGTACCTGTCCTGGGAGTATTTGATGGGGGGACAGTGTCGAGGGAGCTTCACTCTGTATCTAACCCCGTGCTGTACCTGTCCTGGGAGTATTTGATGGGGGACAGTGTAGAGGGAGCTTTACTCTGTATCTAACCCCGTGCTGTACCTGTCCTGGGAGTGTTTGATGGGGGGACAGTGTAGAGGGAGCTTTACTCTGTATCTAACCCCGTGCTGTACCTGTCCTGGGAGTGTTTGATGGGGGGACAGTGTAGAGGGAGCTTTACTCTGTATCTAACCCCGTGTTGTACCTGTCCTGGGAGTGTTTGATGGGGGGACAGTGTAGAGGGAGCTTTACTCTGTATCTAACCCCGTGCTGTACTTGTCCTGGGAGTGTTTGATGGGGGACAGTGTTGAGGGAGCTTTACTCTGTATCTAACCCCGTGCTGTCCCTGTCCTGGGAGTGTTTGATGGGGGACAGTGTAGAGGGAGCTTTACTCTGTATCTAACCCCGTGCTGTCCCTGTCCTGGGAGTATTTGATGGGGGACAGTGTAGAGGGAGCTTTACTCTGTATCTCACCCCGTGCTGTACCTGTCCTGGGAGTGTTTGATGGGGGACAGTGTAGAGGGAGCTTTACTCTGTATCTAACCCCGTGCTGTACCTGCCCTGGGAGTGTTTGATGGGGGACAGTGTGGAGGGAGCTTTACTCTGTATCTAACCCCGTGCTGTACCTGTCCTGGGAGTGTTTGATGGGGGGACAGTGTAGAGGGAGCTTTACTCTGTATCTAACCCCGTGCTGTACCTGTCCTGGGAGTGTTTGATGGGGGACAGTGTAGAGGGAGCTTTACTCTGTATCTAACCCCGTGCTGTACCTGTCCTGGGAGTGTTTGATGGGGGACAGTGTAGAGGGAGCTTTACTCTGTATCTAACCCCGTGCTGTACCTGTCCTGGGAGTGTTTGATGGGGGGACAGTGTAGAGGGAGCTTTACTCTGTATCTAACCCCGTGCTGTACCTGTCCTGGGAGTGTTTGATGGGGGACAGTGTTGAGGGAGCTTTACTCTGTATCTAACCCCGTGCTGTACCTGTCCTGGGAGTGTTTGATGGGGGACAGTGTAGAGGGAGCTTTACTCTGTATCTAACCCCGTGCTGTCCCTGTCCTGGGAGTATTTGATGGGGGGACAGTGTCGAGGGAGCTTTACTCTGTATCTAACCCCGTGCTGTACCTGTCCTGGGAGTGTTTGATGGGGGACAGTGTAGAGGGAGCTTTACTCTGTATCTCACCCCGTGCTGTACCTGTCCTGGGAGTGTTTGATGGGGGACAGTGTAGAGGGAGCTTTACTCTGTATCTCACCCCGTGCTGTACCTGTCCTGGGAGTGTTTGATGGGGGACAGTGTGGAGGGAGCTTTACTCTGTATCTAACCCCGTGCTGTACCTGTCCTGGGAGTGTTTGATGGGGGGGACAGTGTAGAGGGAGCTTTACTCTGTATCTAACCCCGTGCTGTACCTGTCCTGGGAGTGTTTGATGGGGGACAGTGTAGAGGGAGCTTTACTCTGTATCTAACCCCGTGCTGTACCTGTCCTGGGAGTGTTTGATGGGGGACAGTGTAGAGGGAGCTTTACTCTGTATCTAACCCCGTGCTGTACCTGTCCTGGGAGTGTTTGATGGGGGGACAGTGTAGAGGGAGCTTTACTCTGTACCTGACTTGTATTTGTGTTGAACTGGAAAAGTGAGTTTTATTTTTGCCCCAGATTCCGATGTGCTGACATCCTCTCTCTCTCTCTCTTCTCCCCTCAGTTTGAAGCCAGTGGTTCTGCAGTCTCTGCAGCAGGAACGCGAGTAAGTGCTGTGACCGTACAATACCTGGGGTGTGAAAGTAGCTAGCTGTGGATTCAGTGCCTGGGATACTGGGCTGTCTGCTGACAATGTGAGGGGCCAGCACAGCAAAACGGATCACCCTTTGTACGGCCAGAATGATTGACGGGAATGAACATGACCAAGTGTTTGAATAATCCTAGTAATCAGTCACGGATTGCTGAAAGCCAGAGGCAGCGCTGCGCCTGTCCATTCAGCTCGGTATTGTCTGTTCAGAGTGATGTGCTGAGTAATGCACGCAGGCTTAGAGTCACAGAGGTTTACAGCATGGAAACAGGCCCTTCGGCCCAACTTGTCCATGCTGCCCTTTTCTTTAAACCCCTAAGCTAGTCCCAATTGCCCGCGTTTGGCCCATATCCCTCTGTACCCATCTTACACATGTAACGGTCTCAACGCTTTTTAAAAGACAAAATTGTACCCGCCTCTACTACTGCCTCTGGCAGCTCGTTCCAGACACTCACCACCCTCTGTGTGAAAGAATTGCCCCTCTGGACCCTTTTGTATCTCTCCCCTCTCACCTTAAACCTACGCCCTCTAGTTTTAGACTCCCCTACCTTTGGGAAAAGATATTGACTATCTAGCTGATCTGTGCCCCTCATTATTTTATAGACCTCTATAAGATCACCCCTCAGCCTCCCACGCTCCATCTAGAAACTCTCTCTTTTTCTCTCTGACTCTGTTTTTCACTGCCCCTTGTTTCTCTCGCTCACTTTCACTCTTTCTCTCTCGCTGTTATTCCCCCCTCTGTGCGGGCCCCCCAGGCAATCGCGGTCATCTCTGTGCGCAGGCCCCCCTCTCTCTCTGTCTATCTGGGGGCGATTCTCCCATCCCGCTGTGCTAATTGTTTAGCGCAGGGGGCGATGCGCGGGATTCGCACGAGATCTCCCTCGTGTCTCCCAGCGCCGGATTTCCGAATAGAAACATAGAAAACTACAGCACAAACAGGCCCTTCGGCCCCACAAGCTGTGCCAAACACATCCCTACCTTCTAGGCCTACCTATAACCCTCCATCCTATTAAGTCCCATGTACTCATCCAGGAGTCTCTTAAAAGACCCTATTGAGTTTGCCTCCACCACCACTGACGGCAGCCGATTCCACTCGCCCACCACCCTCTGTGTGAAAAACTTCCCCCTAACATCTCCCCAGTACCTACCCCCCAGCACCTTAAACCTGTGTCCTCTCGTAGCAGCCATTTCCACCCTGGGAAAAAGCCTCTGAGAATCCACCCGATCTATACCTCTCCACATCTTATACACCTCTATCAGGTCTCCTCTCATCCTGTGTCTCTCCAAGGAGAAAAGACCGAGCTCCCTCAGCCTATCCTCATAAGGCATGCCACCCAATCCAGGCAACATCCTTGTAAATCTCCTCTGCACCCTTTCAATCTTTTCCACATCCTTCCTGTAATGAGGCGACCAGAACTGAGCACAGTACTCCCAAGTGGGGTCTGACGAGGGTCTTATATAGCTGCATCATTATCCCCGGACTCCGAAACTCAATCCCTCGATTGATAAAGGCCAGCACACCATACGCCTTCTTAACCACCAGTATAGGTCTGCTCCGCGCTGGAGGTTGGTGGAACGGGGGGGCGAGCATTTAAATGCTAAATTAAGTATCGTTTAAATGCCCCGGCCTGAATTCTCCAGGCCCGCGAGCCTCTCCTGGCCCGTCAGACTGTTTGACTCAAGCGGGGATTACTCTTGCTCCCCACTTCCCGGGAGCTAGCGGCCTGACTCCACTGGAGTGAAGGGGAGGGGGGCAATCAGGGGCACCCCAGGGGCTCGGGTGGGGCCGCCCCCTGGGCATGAGCATCCCTGGCAGCCCTCATGGGGTAATGTGGCCATGCCCGGGGGGCACCTTGGCACTGCCCACAAGACAGGGGGCGGGGTCTATTGGGATGGGGTCCATGGGGTGATTGGGGGGGGGGTGGGGGGGTCGTGCTGCAACACTACATCGGGACCGATGGGGAGGGGCAGGAGGGTGGCCAGCGATTGGGGCAGGCTAGGGGGTCTGCCGGGGCGGGTAGGGGGGATTCTGCCTGCAGGGGTGTCTGCACTGCAGGGCCATGGAGGGCACTGGCACAGTCGGGGGGGGTGGGAGGGGGGGGGGGGGGGGGGCGGAGGCTGGAGAACGAGGCGTTCCGGATGGGGGTGGGGGGGTTGGAGGAATGATCCTGGGTGGCTGCTATCGGATCGTGGGGTGGGGGGAAACGAGGGGGGCAGCACTGCAGGGGTCCCACCGGCCAGCAAACGGGGAGGCTGACAGTTCGGGGTCACTGCGTGCGCGCAGAGGGGCTGCTGGTTTCCGCCTCCTGGACAAGAATAGACTCCCACTGAAAAAAAGCCCAGCCTGAATTACTCCAGTTTTCCCTGCAAATTCAACACTTAGAATTTTATTGGGGAGAATTCCGCCCCCTCTCTCTCTCTCCGTGTGTGTCTCTCGTTGACCTGTGCCATGTCAGGAAACCTTTCTTCACATACAGGGTGGTGGAAAATCCCAACTCTTTCCCCACCCACCCCCCTCAAAAAACTGGGATCACTTGACAATTGTGAAGCTGAGATTGACAGATTTGTTTCCCAAACCAAGTACCACGGATAGTGGAAACCTCAAAGCAGAAAGTGCTGGAGATACTCGACAGGTCTGGCAGCGTCTGCGGAGAGAGAGAAACACAGTTAATTCGAGCTCCAGGAGGGAACAAACAAAACACAGTACAGCACAGGAAACAGGCCCTTCGGCCCTCCAAGCCTGTGCCGCTCCTTGGTCCAACTAGACCAATCATTTGTATCCCTCCATTCCCAGGCCGCTCATGTGACTATCCAGGTAACTCTTAAACGATGTCAGCGTGCCTGCCTCCACCACCCTACTTGGCAGCGCATTCCAGGCCCCCACCACCCTCTGTGTAAAAGACATCCCTCTGATATCTGAGTTATACTTCGCCCCTCTCAGCTTGAGCCCGTGACCCCTCGTGATCGTCACCTCCAACCTGGGAAAAAGCTTCCCACCGTTCACCCTATCTATCCCCTTCATAATCTTGTACACCTCTATTAGATCTCCCCTCATTCTCCGTCTTTCCAGGGAGAACAAGCCCCGTTTACCCAATCTCTCCTCATAGCTAAGACCCTCCATACCAGGCAACATCCTGGTAAACCTTCTCTGCACTCTCTCTAACACCTCCACATCCTTCTGGTAGTGTGGCGACCAGAACTGGACACAGTACTCCAAATGTGGCCTAACCAGCGTTCTATACAGCTGCATCATCAGACTCCAGCTTTTATACTCTATACCCCGTCCTATAAAGGCAAGCATGCCATATGCCTTCTTCACCACCTTCTCCACCTGTGTTGCCACCTTCAAGGATTTGTGGACTTGCACACCTAGGTCCCTCTGTGTTTCTATACTCCTGATGACTCTGCCATTTATTGTATAGCTCCTCCCTACATTATTTCTTCCAAAATGCATCACTTCACATTTATCCGGATTAAATTCCATTCTGAATTGTTAGGCTAGGGGTGGCGCAGTGGGTTAGCGCTGCTGCCTCGCAGTGCCAGGGACCCAGGTTCGATTCCCGGCTTGGGTCACTGTCTGTGCGGAGTCTGCACATTCTCCCTGTGTCTGCGTGGGTTTCCTCCGGGTGCTCCGGTTTCCTCCCACAGTCCGAAAGTCGCGCTGGTTAGGGTGCATTGGCCGTGCTAAATTCTCCCTCAGTGTTACCCGAACAGGTGCTGGAGTGTGGCAACTAGGGGATTCTCACAGTAACTTCATTGCAGTGTTAATGTAAGCCTTACTTGTGACTAATAAATAAACTTAAACTTTCCGTTAAGAAAACAAGGTGGTTAGTTCTGTTGGTTAAAATACAAGTCTGCTGATCTAATTGAGCAGTGGAATAGTCACGAGGGGCTGAATGGTCTCCTCCTGTTGCTTTAATGTGCTGTCACTGACCTTCCAACACGCAGTGGCGATGTCCCAATGAACTGACCCAGCTCCATAGGGCTTCACAGCACAAGTAGGCCATTCAGCCCCTCCACCCGACTGCTTTCTCACTGTCCGCTGCAAGCGAGCCTGATCGGAAGTCGCTTCTGACGTATTGCCGGGTGAGAGCCACCCCCACCCAAAGCTGACCTGTTTCTCACCACCGTCTCTTTGCCTTTCGCAGGCACAAGGTACAGCACTCGGTCGCTCAGTTGGCCGCCATCATAGTCAAGCACGAAACGCCGGAGAAATGGCCGCAACTTCTTCAATTCATCACCCAGTGGACAAAGAGCAGCGTCCCGGAGGAGAGACAGGTGTGTAAAGGGAGGATCGGCGGGGGGAGACTGACGTATCAATGATGCCTTCGACTCCCTCCCCGGTAATCTGGTGCTGTTTTACATTCTGGACGGATCAGATTCTGTGTGAACACCTTGGCCGGGGTTTAACCACCTCGCTCGCGCGAGGCTCGTAAAATCCCGCCCGAGGCCCATGGAGAATTCCGTCCTGTGAGCTGCGCCCGTCCCCATTCTGCGGCGGGTACACTGGTAACATTCCAGCCCTTGTGCCCCATTCGCCTCCCCCTGCCCCACCCAACCAGTCCGATTTATTTGTGCTGTTCTCTCCTTTTGATGGGCTGCTGTTCCTGTACCTCCCTGGAGTGGGGGCACACGGTAGCACAGCGGTTAGCGCTGCTGCCTCACAGCGCCAGGGACCCGGGACCGATTCCGGCCTTGGGTGACTCTCTATGTGGAGTTTGCACCTTCGCCCCATGTCTGCGTGGGTTTCCTCCGGGTGCTCCAGTTTCCTCCCACACTCCAAAGATGTGCAGGTTAGGTGGATTGGCCGTGCTAAATTGCCCTTTAGTGCCCAAAGATGTGCAGGTTAGGCGGACTGGCCATGCTAAATTGTCCCTTAACATCCAAAGATGTGCAGGTTAGGTGGATTGGCCATGCTAAATTGTCCCTTAGTGTTCAAAGATGTGCGGGTTAGGTGGATTGGCCATGGTAAATTGTCCCTTAGTGTCCAACGATGTGTAGGTTAGGCGGATTGGCCATGCTAAATTGCCTCTTATTGTCCAGAGATGTGTAGGTTAGGGGGATTAGCAAGATAAATGTATGGGTTACGGGGATATGGCAGGAGTTGGAACTGTGTGTGATATTCTGTCGGAGAGTTGGTGCAAATGGCCTCCTCTGCACTGTAGGGATTCCGTAGGGATTTTCAAGTTTGCTGACGACACCACCGTAGTGGGTCGTATCTCAAACAATGATGAGACAGAGTACAGGAATGAGATAGAGAATCTGGTGAACTGGTGCGGCAACAATAATCTCTCCCTCAATGTCAACAAAACGAAGGATATTGTCATCGACTTCAGGAAGCGTAAAGGAGAACATGCCCCTGTCTACATCAACGGGGACGAAGTAGAAAGGGTCGAGAGCTTCAAGTTTTTAGGTGTCCAGATCACCAACAACCTGTCCTGGTCCCCCCCATGCCGACACTATAGTTAAGAAAGCCCCACCAACGCCTCTACTTTCTCAGAAGACTAAGGAAATTTGGGCATGTCTGCTACGACTCTCACCAACTTTTACAGATGCACCATAGAAAGCATTCTTTCTGGTTGTATCACAGCTTGGTATGGGGCTCCTGCTCTGCCCAAGACCGCAAGGAACTACAAAAGGGTCATGAATGTAGCCCAGTCCCATCACGCAAACCAGCCTCCCATCCATTGACTCTGTCTACACTTCCCGCTGCCTCGGGGAAAAGCAGCCAGCATAATTAAGGACCCCCCCACGCACCCCGGACATTCGCTCTTCCACCTTCTCCCTTCGGGAAGAAGATACAAAAGTCTGAGGTCACGTACTGACCGACTCAAGAACAGCTTCTTCCCTGCTGCCGTCAGACTTTTGAATGAACCTACCTCGCATTAAGCTGGTCTTTCTCTGCACCCTAGCTGTGACTGTAACACTACATTCTGCACCCTCTCCTTTCCTTCTCTATGAACGGTATGCTTTGTCTGTATAGTGCGCAAGAAACAATACTTTTCACTGTATGTTAACACATGTGACAAATCAAATCCGGTCTATGATCCCAGGATACTGAGTGGTCAGAAGGAAGCTGGTTAAGGATGTTAAATTACGAGGATTGGCTGCACAAACCAACAGGGTGAGGCCAGGAAACACGTCATAGAACCATAGAATCCCTACAGTGCGGGAGGAGGCCATTCGGCCCATCGAGTCTGCACCGACCACAATCCCACCCAGGCCCCATCCCCAGAACCCCATGTATTTACCCCAGCTAGACTCCCTCTCACAAAGGGGCAATTTAGCACGGCCAATCCACCTAACCTACACAGCTTTCGGACTGTGGGAGGAAACCGGAGCACCCGGAGGAAACCCACGCAGACACGAGGGAGAATGTGCAGACTCCGCACAGACAGTGACCCCAAGCCGGGAATCGAACCCTGGCGCTGTGAGGCAGCAGTGCTAACCCACTGTGCCACAACGGGGAGTGGAAGCCTACACACTGTCACTCCCAAAAGCTGCTGAAACTCGATGGAAAGGTTCTGTAATGAGATTGATAGATTTTTGTCCTGGGCACGGAGGGTTACAGAGCCGAGGCAGGGAGCTGGAGATAAGACAACATTCCAGCCACGACCTACGGAAGCAAATGACACGGTGACCTTTATTACGTGGAGGTTGGAGTTACAAGTTTAAGGAGATCTTCCTGTAATTATATGTGGCTTTGGTATAACGAGGCCATACCCAGAGTACCGTGTACGCGTAGGTCTCCTCCCTGAAGAAAGGACGTAACTTGCCTTCTGAAGCTTACACTGAAGGGTCACTAGAGTAATCATAGAATTCCTACAGTGCAGAAGGAGGCCATTCAGCCCATCGAGTCTGCACCAACCACAAACCCACCCAGGCCCTATCTCCATAACCCCATGCATTTACCCCAGCTGGTCCCCCTGACACTGAGGAGCAATTTAGCATGGCCAATCCACCGAACCTACACATCTTTGGACACTAAGGGGCAATTTAGCATGGCCAATTCACCTAACCTACACATCTTTGGACACTCGGGGGCAATCTAACATGGCCAATCCACCGACCTTGCACATATTTGGACTGTGGGGGGAAACTGGAGCACCCGGAGGAAACCCACGCAGACACTGGGATAACGTGCAGACTCCGCACAGACAGTGACCCGACCCGGGAATCGAACCCGGGGTCCCTGGCGCTGTGAGGCAGCAGTGCTAACTAAACTAGTTTGCATTCCTGGGATGGGATGGGATTTTTCTACAATCAGTGCTTAAGCAGAATCATTTATATTCTGCAGAGATTCGAAGAATGAGAGGTGATCTCATTGAAAGATGAAAATCTTCAAGGGGATTGCCAGGGTTGATGGTGGGAAAATGTTTCTCCAGAATGGGGAAGCGAGAATTCACCGGTCTCAGAATAAGGGGCTGGTCCGTCAGGACTGAGCTGAGACAGTTATTTTTCTCAAAGGGTGGTGAACCGTTGGAATTCTCTCGCCCCCAGAGGACTGAGTTGTCAAGTGTCCTTTATTTGATTTATTATTGTCACATGTATTGGGATACAGTGAAAAGTATTGTTCCTTGCGCGCTATACAGACAAAGCATACCGTTCATAGAGAAGGAAAGGAGAGAGTGCAGAATGTAGTGTTACAGTCATAGCTTGGGTGTAGAGAAAGATCAACTTAACAGCAGCAGGGAAGAAGCTGTTCTTGGGTCGGTCGGTACGTGACCTCAGACTTTTGTATCTTTTTCCTGACGGAAGAAGGTGGAAGAGAGAATGTCCGGGGTGCGTGGGGTCCTTAATTATACTGGCTGCTTTTCCCCCGAGGCAGCGGGAAGTGTAGACAGAGTCAATGGATGGGAGGCTGGTTTGCGTGATGGATTGGGCTACATTCACGACCCTTTTGTAGTTCCTTGCGGTCTTGGGCAGAGCAGGAGCCCCATACCAAGCTGTGATACAACCAGAAAGAATGCTTTCTACGGTACATCTGTAAAAGTTGCCAACAGTCGTAGCAGACATTTAAAAAAATTTTTTATTCATCCGTGGGACATGGGCGTCCCCGGCTGGTCCAGCATTTATTGCCCATCCCTAGTTGCCCTTGGAGGGCAGTTGAGAGTCAACCACATTGCTGTGGCTCTGGAGTCACATGTAGGCCAGACCGGGGTAAGGGCAGCAGATTTCCTTCCCTAAAGGATATAAGGGAACCAGATGGGTTTTTCCGATAATCGACAATGGGTCATCAGTAGATTCTTAATTCCAGATATTTTTTATTGAATTCAAATTCCACCATCTGCCGTGACGGGATTCGAACCCGTGGTCCCCCCAGAACATTAGCTGAGTTCCTGCATTAATAGTCTAGCCATAATCCCACGAGGCCATCACCTTCCTTTTACACTACCAGAAGGATGTAGAACATAGAACATAGAACATTACAGCGCAGAACAGGCCCTTCGGCCCACGATGTAGCACCGACCAGTTAAAAAAAAAACTGTGACCCTCCAACCTAAACCAATTTCTTTTCGTCCATGAACCTATCTACGGATCTCTTAAACGCCCCCAAATTAGGCGCATTTACTACTGATGCTGGCAGGGCATTCCAATCCCTCACCACCCTCTGGGTAAAGAACCTACCCCTGACATCGGTTCTATAACTACCCCCCCTCAATTTAAAGCCATGCCCCCTCGTGCTGGATTTCTCCATCAGAGGAAAAAGGCTATCACTATCCACCCTATCTAAACCTCTAATCATCTTATATGTTTCAATAAGATCCCCTCTTAGCCGCCGCCTTTCCAGCGAAAACAATCCCAAATCCCTCAGCCTCTCCTCATAGGATCTCCCCTCCATACCAGGCAACATCCTGGTAAACCTCCTCTGCACCCTCTCCAAAGCCTCCACATCCTTCCTGTAATGTGGGGACCAGAACTGCACACAGTACTCCAAGTGCGGCCGCACCAGAGTTGTGTACAGTTGCAACATAACGCTACGACTCCTAAATTCAATCCCCCTACCAATAAACGCCAAGACACCATATGCCTTCTTAACAACCTTATCTACTTGATTCCCAACTTTCAGGGATCTATGCACACATACACCTAGATCCCTCTGCTCCTCCACACTATTCAAAGTCCTCCCGTTAGCCCTATACTCAACACATCTGTTATTCCTACCAAAGTGAATTACCTCACACTTCTCCGCATTAAACTCCATCCGCCACCTCTCGGCCCAACTTTGCAACCTGTCTAAGTCTTCCTGCAAACTACGACACCCTTCCTCACTGTCTACCACACCACCGACTTTGGTGTCATCAGCAAATTTGCTAATCCACCCAACTATACCCTCATCCAGATCATTAATAAATATTACAAACAGCAGTGGCCCCAAAACAGATCCCTGAGGTACACCACTTGTAACCGCACTCCATGATGAATATTTACTATCAACCACCACCCTCTGTTTCCTATCCGCTAGCCAATTCCTGATCCAATTTCCTAGATCACCCCCAATCCCATACATCTGCATTTTCTGCAGAAGCCTACCATGGTGAACCTTATCAAACGCCTTACTAAAATCCATATATACCACGTCCACTGCCTTGCCCCCATCCACCTCCTTGGTCACTTTCTCAAAAAACTCAATAAGGTTAGTAAGGCACGACCTACCTGCCACAAAACCATGCTGACTATCACCTATCAATTCATTACTCTCCAAATAACTATAAATCCTATCCCTTATAATTTTTTCCAACATCTTGCCGACAACAGAAGTGAGACTCACCGGTCTATAATTCCCGGGGAAGTCTCTGTTCCCCTTCTTAAACAATGGGACAACATTCGCTAACCTCCAATCTTCTGGTACTATACCAGAGGCCAACGACGACCTGAAGATCAGAGCCAGAGGCTCTGCAATCACTTCTCTTGCCTCCCAGAGAATCCTTGGATAAATCCCATCCGGACCAGGGGATTTATCTATTTTCAGACCCTCCAGAATATCCTGCACATCCTCCTTATCAACTGTAATACTGTCTATTCTACTCCCTTGCAACCCAGTGTCTTCCTCAGCTATATTCATGTCCCCTTGCGTGAACACCGAAGAGAAATATTGGTTCAATGCTTCACCAATCTCCTCCGGTTCCACACATAACTTCCCTCTGCCATCTATAACTGGCCCTAAACTTGCCCTAACCAACCTTCTGTTCTTGACATACCTATAGAACGCCTTAGGATTCTCTTTAACCCTATCCGCCAAAGTCTTCTCATGTCCCCTTTTAGCCCTTCTAAGCTCGCTCTTCAACTCCCTCTTAGCCAATCTAAAGCTTTCTAGTGCACTACCCGAGTGCTCACGTCTCATCCGAACATAAGCCTCCTTTTTCTTTTTAACCAACAAAGAAACTTTTTTGGTGCACCACGGTTCCCTAGCCCTACCAATTCCTCCTTGCCTGACAGGGACATACCTATCACAGACTCGCAGTAGCTGCTCCTTGAAAAAACTCCACATGTCGGACGTTCCCAGTCCCTGTAATCTCCTAGTCCAACCTATGTTTCCTAATTCTCTCCTAATAGCCTCATAATTACCCTTCCCCCAGCTAAAACCACTGGCCCGAGGTTCATGCCTATCCCTTTCCATCACTAAGGTGAACGTAACCGAATTGTGGTCACTATCACCAAAATGCACACCAACTTCCAAGTCTAGCACCTGGTCTGGCTCATTTCCCAGCACCAGATCCAATATAGCCTCACCTCTAGTTGGCCTGTCTGCATACTGAGTCAAAAAACCTTCCTGCACGCTTTGAACAAAAACTGACCCCTCTAACGAGCTAGAGCTATAACAATTCCAGTCAATATTAGTCAAGTTAAAATCCCCCATAACAATTGCCCTATTACTTTCACTCCTAAGCAGGATTGACTCCGCAATCCTTTCCTCAACCTCTCTAGAACTTTTAGGAGGTCTATAAAAGACTCCCAACAGGGTGACCTCTCCTCTCCTATTTCTAATCTCCGCCCATACTACCTCAACAGATAAGTCCTCATCAAACCTCCTCTCTGACACTGTGATACAATCTCTGACCAATAATGCCACCCCTCCCCCTCTTCTACCTCCTTCCCTACTTCGACTAAAACATTTGAACCCCGGGACCTGCAGCATCCATTCCTGCCCCTGCTCTATCCATGTCTCTGAAATAGCCACAACATCGAAGTCCCAGGTACTGATCCACGCTGCAAGTTCACCCACTTTATTGCGAATACTCCTGGCATTGAAGTATACACATTTCAAACCCTGCTCCACCCCACCTCTGCAATGCCGTGCATTGCAGTCCCCATCCATGCATCCCTCACTTTCAGCCCCACTACTCAGGATCCCTCCCCCCCCCCGAATCAGTTTAAACCTCCCTGCATGGCCTTAGCAAATTTACCCCCCAGGATATTGGTCCCCTTCTGATTAAGGTGTAGACCATCCTTCTCATAGAGGTCACACCTTCCCCAGTACGAGCCCCAATTGCTTAAGTACCTGAACCCCTCCCTCCTGCACCATCCCCTCAGCCATGAATTCAAACCTTCCCTCTCCCTATTCCTCTCTAAACTATCCCGTGGTACAGGCAAGAGTCCAGAGATAACCACTCTGTCAGTCTTGGCCTTTAGTTTCCACCCCAACTCCATAAATCCCTGCCTAATATCCCCTTCCCCTATCCTCCCTATGTCGTGTGTCCCCACATGTACAATAACTTGTGGTTTATCTCCCTCCCCCCTAAGAGTCCTGAATACCCTGTCAGACACATCCCGGACCCCAGCCCCTGGTAGGCAACACACCAACCCTGAGTCCCTACCTTTAGTTCCGACCCTCCTATCTGTCCCCTTAATTGTGGAGTCCCCAATCACAAGGCCCAGTCTTTTACAGCCCCTAACCACCTGAGCTTTCTCACTCGGCTCACCCCCAGAGATCTGCTCTCTATGCTCAGTTGATTCCTCCTCAACTGTAGCCTCCAGCACCGAAAACCTATTATGGAGGGGAACCGCCCCAGGGGATTGTCTTCCCGATTGCTTCTTACCCCTCCTCCTGGCATTGACCCAAGCCTCATTTCTAGGAGTTACTATTTCTCTATAACTCCTATCAACTTCCACCTCCGCCTCCCGAATTATGCGGAGTTCCTCTACCTCCCCCTCCAGCTCCTTTACACGCTCCTCCAGAAGCTGCAATCTAATGCACTTCTTACAACTAAAATCTCCTGAAACACTACTGGATTTCCTCACCACATACATCCCACAGGAGATGCAGCATACTGCCTGAACTGCCATCCCTGAAGCCATTACCAGCAAGAAAAAAAGAAAATAAAAAAAAAAACTTCCCCACAATTATAATTAGGTTAGAGGAGGATGGAAGGGTGGGATCCTCTACCAGTGTAGAGGATCGGGTATCTCCTCTGCACCAATTTATAGGGCTAGGGGCCCGAGAGAAAAAAAAAACTACTACTGAGGGGGAACCACCCAGGTAACTGACTTTTAAAGTTAAAATAAAAACCCTTCCCAGACTCCTTTGCTGCCCACTTCTAGTTTTCACTTTAAACTTGAAAAACTGCTGTTAAAGTAAAGGCCAAAAAAATACACACACTAGCTGACTAATTAAATAAATAAACAATTCAATTAATCCAATTAATCTCTTACCAGCACTGCTGCTTTTCAATCACCCCTCTCAGCTTGCTCCAGTGGATCAATGAGGGGGAACCTCCCAGGTAACTGACTTTTAAAGTTAAAATAAAAACCTTTCCCAGACTCCTTTGCTGCCCACTTCTAGTTTTCACTTTAAACTTGAAAAACTGCTGTTAAAGTAAAGGCCAAAAAAATACACACACTAGCTGACTAATTAAATAAATAAACAATTCAATTAATCCAATTAATCTCTTACCAGCACTGCTGCTTTTCAATCACCCCTCTCAGCTTGCTCCAGTGGATCAATGTGGAGGCTTTGGAGAGGGTACAGAAAAGATTTACCAGGATGTTGCCTGGTATGGAGGGCATCAGCTATGAGGAGAGGTTGGAGAAACTTGGTTTGTTCTCACTGGAGCGACGGAGGTTGAGGGGAGACCTGATAGAAGTCTACAAGATTATGAGGGGCATGGACAGAGTGGATAGTCAGAAGCTTTTTCCCAGGGTGGAGGAGTGAATTACTAGGGGGCACAGGTTTAAGGTGCGAGGGGCAAGGTTTAAGAAGAACAAAGAGATCTAGGGGTACAGGTTCATAGCTCCTTGAAAGTGGAGTCACAGGTGGACAGAGTGGTGAAGAAGGCATTCGGCATGCTTGGTTTCATCGGTCAGAACATTGAATACAGGAGTTGGGACGTCTTGTTGAAGTTGTACAAGACATTGGTAAGGCCATACTTGGAATACTGTGTACAGTTCTGGTCACCCTATTGTAGAAAGGATATTATTAAACTAGAAAGAGTGCAGAAAAGATTTACTAGGATGCTACCGGGACTTGATGGTTTGAGTTATAAGGAGAGGCTGGATAGACTGGGACTTTTTTCTCTGGAGCGTAGGAGGCTGAGGGGTGATCTTATAGAGGTCTATAAAATAATGAGGGGCACAGATCAGCTAGAGAGTCAATATCTTTTCCCAAAGGTAGGGGAGTCTAAAACTAGAGGGCATAGGTTTAAGGTGAGAGGGGAGAGATACAAAAGTGTTCAGAGGGGCAATTTTTTCACGCAGAGGGTGGTGAGTGTCTGGAACGAGCTGCCAGAGGCAGTAGTAGAGGCGGGGACAATTTTGTCTTTTAAAAAGCGTTTAGACAGTTACATGGGTACGATGGGTATAGAGGGATATGGGCCAAACGCGGGCAATTGGGACTGGCTTAGGGGTTTTAAAAAAAGGGCGGCATGGACAAGTTGGGCCGAAGGGCCTGTTTCCCTGCTGGAAACATCTACGATTCTGAGATTTACAAGGCAAGTTTTTTACACAGAGGGTGGTGGGTGCCTGGAACTCGCTGCCGGGGGAGGGAGTGGAAGCGGATACGATAGTGAGTTTTAAGGGGCGTCTGGACAAATACATGAATAGGATGGGAATGGAGGGATACGGTCCCCGGAAGGGGAGGGGGTTTTAGTTCAGTTGGGGCAGCATGGTCGGTGCAGGCTTAGAGGGCCGAAGGGCCTGTTCCTGTGCTGGAATTTTCTTTGTTCTTAACTTTTGTTAGCCTCCTGAGAAAGTAGAGGGGCTGACGGGCTGTCAAGGCTGAGTTTGATAGCTGTTTGGTTACTCGGGTAAGCAGTGGGTTTGGAACATGTGCGTGCCCGTCTGTCCGTCCACATGCATCTGTTTGTGTTCCCCTTCCTGCGGGGGCGATCGTGGGGCGACGCCACTGGATCTCTGCTCTGTGAGTGACTGGTTAATGTTTCTCCCTTGTCTGGTCTCCAGGTCGGGATGCTGCTCCTGAGCACCGTGGTGAACATCAGCACTGAGCCCTTCAAGCGTCACTTCCGCGAGCTGATGCGGCTCTTCCACCAGACCCTGGAGGACCACGACAACCCGCTGGTGGTCTTCTACACCATTCAGACGCTGGCCGCCATGGTACCCTACATGGGAACGGATGAAGTGGTAAGTGCCATCCGGCTCACCGCTCCCCTCACACCGTCAGCTCCACTTACCCTCACACCTGGCACTGCGGTTGGCACTGCTGCCTCACAGCGCCAGGGACCCGGGTTCGATTCCCGGCTTGGGTCACTGTCTGTGTAGAGTTTGCACATTCTCCCCGTGTCTGCGTGGGTTTCCTCCGGGTGCTCCGGTTTCCTCCCACACTCCAAAGATGTATATGTTAGGTGGATTGGCCATGCTAAATTGTCTCTCAGTGTACCCGAACAGGTGCCGGGAGTGTGGGACTCGGGGATTTTCACAATAACTTCATTGCGGTGTGAATGTAAACCTACTTGTGACTAAAAAATGAACTTAACTAACTGCATCTGATGAAAACCTGGGTCAGAACTTGGGAATTGCCATGTAGAATAACATTCTGGGTCCACTTATTGGGTTCCCATCGTCCCATTAGTCGCAATAATGGAGCCATTGGCTAACTCTCGTGATCAGACTGATTCGCCAGGCTTCCTCAGAGTTAAAGTTTATTTATTAGTTACAAGTAAGTCTTATGTTCACACTGCATTGAAGTGAAATTCCCCGAGTCGCCACATTCTGGCGCCTGTTCGGGTCCATCCACCTAACCAGCACCTCTTTCGGACTGTGGGAGGAAACCGGAGCACCTGAAGAAACCCACGCAGACACGGGGAGAACGTGCAAACTCCACACAATGGCCCAAGCCGGGAATTGAACCTGTGTCCCTGGCGCCCTGAGGCAGCAGTGCCTGTGCCACCGTGCTGCCGTGTGCTCAGGGTATGTCCAAATCCATCTATAATCACACATCTCACAAATTCGATTAACATCAGAATTAGGAGCAGGAGTCGGCCACCTGGCCCCTCGAGCCTGCTCCTCCATTCAATAAGATCACGGCTGATCTTTTCGTGGACTCAGCTCCACTTACCCGCCCGCTCACCATAACCCTTAATTCCTTTACTGTTCAAAAATCTATCTATCCTTGCCTTAAAAACATTCAATGAGGGAGCCTCAACTGGGCAGGGAATTCCACAGATTCACAACCCTTTGTGTGAAGAAGTTCCTCCTCAACTCAGTCCTAAATCTGCTCCCCCTTATTTTGAGGCCATGCCCCCTAGTTCCAGTTTCACCCGCCAGTGGAAACAACTTCCCTGCTTCTATCTTATCGATTCCCTTCATAATCTTATATGTTTCTATAAGATCTCCCCTCATTCTTCTGAATTCCAATGATAATCATTCATTATTATTCTCCCTACAGATAGTTTTCTGTCGAGACATGATCCCGACAGTCTTCTCCCCACAGAGTGTCGAATCTATGCCATTGTATGAAGCACTCATTCAGTGAGTGTTAAAGAACAAGGAAAATTCCAGCACAGGAACAGGCCCTTCGGCCCTCCAAGCCTGCACCGACCATGCTGCCCCGACTGAACTAAAACCCCCTCCCCTTCCGGGGACCGTATCCCTCCATTCCCATCCTATTCATGTATTTGTCCAGACGCCCCTTAAAACTCACGACCATATCCGCTTCCACTCCCTCCCCCGGCAGCGAGTTCCAGGCACCCACCACCCTCTGTGTAAAAAAACTTGCCTCGTAAATCTCCTTTAAACCTTGCCCCTCGCACCTTAAACCTGTGCCCCCTAGTAATTGACTCTTGCACCCTGGGGAAAAGCTTCTGACTATCCACTCTGTCTATGCCTCTCATAATCTTGTAGACTTCTATCAGGTCTCCCCTCAACCTCCGTCTTTCCAGTGAGAACAAACCGAGTTTGTCCAAAAGAGAAAATGGTGGAAAATCTCAGCAGGTCTGACCGCATCTGTAAGGAGAGAAAAGAGCTGACTTTTCGAGTCCAGCTGACCCTTTCTCCAACCTCTCCTCATAGCTAATGCCCTCCATACCAGGCAACATCTTGGTAAATCTTTCCTGTACCCACTCCAAAGCCTCCACATCCTTCTGGTAGTGTGGTGACCAGAATTGAACACTATATTCCAAGTGCGGCCTAACTAAGGTTCTATAAAGCTGCAACATGACTTGCCAATTTTTAAACTCAATGCCCCGGCCGATGAAGGCAAGCATGCCGTATGCCTTCTTGACTACCTTCTCCACCTGCGTTGCCACTTTCAGTGACCTGTGTACCTGTACACCCAGATCCCTCTGCCTATCAATACTCTTAAGAGTTCTGCCATTTACTGTATATTTCCTATCTGTATTAGACCTTCCAAAATGCATTCCCTCACATTGTTTCAATGGGGGGGGGTGCGGGGGTCACAGCAAGGGACAGTTGCCCTCCACGTACAGGCAGGTGTGACGATGTTACAGTGTATTTTTCCTTCTCTCTACAGAATATGATGCGCCCGATGATACCAAAGCTGCTGATCGCGATCCAGACCCTCATTCAGCACAATCAGGTGAGCTGACCGCTGGGATGGGTAGCTGCAAGTTCTCCTCCAAAGCCAAAAGCTTCAGGTTTCTCGGTGTCCAGATCACCAACAACCTGTCCTGGTCCCCCCCATGCCGACACTATAGTTAAGAAAACCCCACCAACACCTCTACTTTCTTGGGAGACTAAGGAAATTTGGCGTGTCAGCTACGACTTTCACCAACTTTTACAGATGCACCATAGAAAGCATTCTTTCTGGTTGTATCACAGCTTGGTCTGGGGCTCCTGCTCTGCCCAAGACCGCAAGGAACTACAAAAGGGTCATGAATGTAGCCCAATCCGTCACGCAAACCAGCCTCCCATCCATTGACTCTGTCCACACTTCCCGCTGCCTCGGGGAAAAGCAGCCGGCATAATTAAGGACCCCCCCCCACACACCCCGGACATTCTCTCTTCCACCACCTTCCATCGGGAAAAAGATACAAAAGTCTGAGGTCACGCACTGACCGACTCAAGAACAGCTTCTTCCCTGCTGCTGCTGTCAGACTTTTGAATGGACCGACCTCGCATTAAGTTGATCTTTCTCTACACCCTAGCTATGACTGTAACACTACATTCTGCACCCTCTCCTTTCCTTCTCTATGAACGGTATGCTTTGTCTGTATAGTGCGCAAGAAACAATACTTTTCACTGTATGTTAATACATGTGACAATAAATCAAATCAAAATTTTAAGAACCCTCGATAAAAGGACTCACCCTCCCTGCGGGCTACTGTTTTGCGAGTTACCCCACAGTTCCCCAAAGGCGCTTTCCCTGAAGTGACCATCAACACCCAGAACCTGCTGCAAAGAGAAAGCAGAGAAATCACAAACCTGAAGAACAGGAGAGGATCGTGACTTGTCGTAACTCCTTGGTCTCCCTGACAATGTTGCCGGCAAGTTGCACTGGCAGTGGCATGGTGATTCGCACTGCTGCTTCACGGTGCCAGGGACCCTGGTCCGATTCCCGGCTCGGGTCACTGTCTGTGCGGAGTCTGCACGTCCTCCCCGTGTCTGCGTGGGTTTCCTCCGGGTGCTCCGGTTTACTCCCACAGTCCGAAAGAAGTACTGGTTAGGTGCTAAATTCTCCCTCCGTGTACCCAAACAGGCACCGGTGTGTGGTGACCCGGGGGATTTTCACAGTAACTTCATTGCAGTGTTAATGTAAGCCGACTTATGACTATTAAAAATACACTTTAAACTCTTATCCTTAGTCCCGCAGCCTCATGATCCAACTTTCTGATTGCCAAGTTGGGTGGCGACTGGATCTTGTCTGATTCACGTTCCCCCGTCGTGACCGTTCTAAATCATCTTGCAAGAAGCAGCGAGCTTTGGTCTCAGTTTTCTTTTGTGTCCTGACAAGAATACAATGGACATAATTATTCATCTTAATGCAACGAGATTTGGGCAGCACGGCGGTAAGCACTGCTGCCTGACAGCGCCAGGGACCCGGGTTCAATTCCCGGCTTGGGTCACTGTCTGTGTGGAGTTTGCACGTTCTCCCCTGTGTGGGTTTCTTCCAAGTGCTCAGGCTTCCTCCCACAGTCCGAAAGATGTGCAGGTTAGGTGGATTGGCCGTGCTAAATTGCCCCTTAGTGTCCAAAGATGTGCAGGTTAGGTGGATTGGCCATGCTAAATTGCCCCTTCGTGTCCAAAGATGTGCAGGTTAGGTAGATTGGCCGTGCTAAAGTGTCCCTTAGTGTCAAGGGGACTAGCTAGGGTAAATGCATCTGGTGATGAGGATATGGCCTGTGTGGGATTGTGGTCAGTGCAGACTTGGTGGGCTGAGTGGCCTCCTTCTGCACTGGATTCTATGAGAGGAATACGAGAGTGGTGGGAGGTGCAACGAAATCTGTTCTTTGCAACAGCGTGTGCAACTTATTTCCTGGGATATCGAAGGATCGGTACAACCTTGAGCTTTAAAGTTTATTTATTCGTGTCACAAGTAAGGCTTACATTAACGCTGCAATGAAGTTACTGTGAAAATCCCCCAGTCGCCACACTCCAGTTCCTGTTCGGGTAACACTGAGGGAGAATTTAGCACGGCCCAATGCACCCTAACCAGCACGTCTTTCGGACTGCGGGAGGAAACCGGAGCATCCAGAGGAAACCCACGCAGACACGGGGAGAACGTGCAGACTCTGCACAGACAGTGACCCAAGCCGGGAATCGAACCCGGGTCCCTGGCGCTGTGAGGCAGCAGCGCTAACCCACCGTGCCGCTAGCAGTTTCTAAGAATCCATTCTTGGGTAATTGCCGTTGCTGGCAAGGGCAGCCCCTCGTTGGTCCTCGAGAAGGTAGAAATGGCGACAGCTAGCTTCTTGGATAGTTTAACAAGGGTTGGTAAGTTGAGGGAGATTACAGAGCACACTGCAAGGCCATCTCTGTAGTTTGATGATTGCATTTGATTTGATTTATTATTGTCACATTTATTAACATACAGTGAAAAGTATTGTTTCTTGCGCGCTATACAGACAAAACATACCGTTCATAGAGAAGGAAAGGAGAGAGTGCAGAATGTAGTGTTACAGTCACAGCTAGGGTGTAGAGAAAGATCAACTTAATGCGAGGTAGGTCCATTCAAAAGTCTGACAGTAGCAGGGAAGAAGGTGTTCTTGAGTCAGTTGGTACGTGACCTCAGACTTTTGTATCTTTTTCCTGACGGAAGAAGGTGGAAGAAAGAATGCCCAGGATGTGGGGGGTCCTTAATTATGCCGGCTGCTTTTCCCGAGGCAGCGGGAAGTGTAGACAGAGTCAATGGATGGGAGGCTGGTTTGCGTGATGGACTGGGCTACATTCACGACCTTTTGTAGTTCCTTGCGGTCTTGGGCAGAGCAGGAGCCCCATACCAAGCTGTGATACAACCAGAAAGAATGCTTTCTATGGGGCATCTGTAAAAGTTGGTGAGAGTCGTAGCAGACATGCCAAATTTCCTTAGTCTTCTGAGAAAGTAGGGGCGTTGGTGGGGCTTTCTTAACTATAGTGTCGGCATGGGGGGACCAGGACAGGTTGTTGGTGATCTGGACACCTGAAAACCTGAAGCTCTCGACCCTTTCCACTTCGTCCCCTACTATGCTGCTGCATAGTACATATCTTTTCACATCTCACTTTCTCTCTCTCTCCTCTCTCTCTCGACAGGATCAAGCCAGTGAGGCAATGGAAGTGTTTGATGAACTGATGGAGAGTGAAGTAACGATAATTGTGCCTTACTTGTCACAGATAGTCCACTTCTGCCTGGAGGTAATGAGTGCCGACTGTCTGTCAGCTGCCGATTTCTCTCGATGCCTTCCTTCCCTCCAGCGACCCATTTTACTCCATCCTTTCTACCTTTCTGGTGGGACGTGGTTCCACTGGTACTAACCGCTTCCAGTCTATAAACCCCCTCCCCTTCCGGGGACCGTATCCCTCCATTCCCATCCTATTCATGTATTTGTCCAGACGCCCCTTAAAACTCACTACCGTATCCGCTTCCACTCCCTCCCCCGGCAGCGAGTTCCAGGCACCCACCACCCTCTGTGTAAAAAAACTTGCCTCGTACATCTCCTTTAAACCTTGCCCCTCGCACCTTAAACCTGTGCCCCCTAGTAATTGACTCTTCCACCCTGGGAAAAAGCTTCTGACTATCCACTCTGTCCGTGCCCCTCATAATCTTGTAGACTTCTATCAGGTCTCCCCTCAACCTCCGTCGCTCCAGTGAGAACAAACCAAGTTTCCCCAACCTCTCCTCATAGCTAATGCCCTCCATACCAGGCAAACATCCTGGTAAACAGCTTCTGTACCCTCTCCAAAGCATCTTCTGGTAGTGTGGCGACCAGAATTGAACACTATATTCCAAGTGCGGCCTAACTAAGGTTCTATAAAGCTGCAACATGACTTTTACCAATTTTTAAACTCAATACCCCGGCCGATGAAGGCAAGCATACCGTATGCCTTCTTGACTACCTTCTCTGCCTTCTTGACTACCTTCTCCACCTGCATTGCCACTTTCAGTGACCTGTGTACCTGTACACCCAGATCCCTCTGACTATCAATACTCTTAAGGGTTCTGCCATTTACTGTACATTTCCGATCTGTATTAGACCTTCCAGAATGCATTACCTCACATTTGTCCAGATTAAACTCCATCTGCCATCTCTCCGCCCAAGTCTCCAACTGATCTATATCCTGCTGTATCCTCTGATGATCCTCATCGCTATCCGCAAATCCACCAACCTTTGTGTCGTCCGCAAACTTACTCATCAATCCAGTTACATTTTCCACCAAATCTTTTATCAGTGCGGCCCCATTATAACGCGATGGTTGGGGTCCATAAAAGCGGGGTCGTGCTAAATTTGCCAATTATTAGCGGGGAAAAAAGGGTCCAAGACACCATCGCGTTATATCTGAATTTGCGCTAAATCGGGGCGTGTTAAATCGGGGTTCCAATATATATATTACAAACAGACTCCCATGATTGGCGGCTGTTCCATCCCCTGCTTGGGTCCCAAAGTCTGAAATTGCCTCCCTAAATCTCTCTCTCTCTCTCTCCCCTCTGTCCTTGGCTTGGTATCTATGTTTTACTGGTTTACACTCCTGTGAAGTTCTTTGATATATATTGCTGTGTTATCGGTGCTGTATAAATGTTTGCTCTTGCTGACCTAAGAAGCTGTCCTTATTTGCACTCTCTCTCCCCCCCCACTATAGATTGCAGCCAATGCGATCCTTGGCGACAACATCCGGGTAAAAGCCTTGTCATGTGTGAGTTTCCTGATCAAATTGAAAGGAAAGGTGAGAGGTTACGCCAGCAATTGGGGAACTGGGAATAGATCCTTGGGTTTGGGCTCAAACCTAGCCCCAGGCAGAAGGAATGCTGAATAAAAGTAAATGACTGCAGATGCTGGAATCTGAAACCAAAAGAGAAAACGCTGGAAAATCTCAGCAGGTCTGGCAGCATCTGTAAGGAGAGAAAAGAGCTGACGTTTCGAGTCCAGATGACTCTTTGTCAAAGCTCGTCAAAGGGTCTTTGTCAAAGACTTTGACTAAGGGTCATCTGGACTCCAAAACATGAGCTTTTTTCTCTCCTTCCAGATGCTGCCAGACCTGCTGAGATTTTCCAGCATTATCTCATAAGGGATGCCGACATCTCCCTGATTGCCAGAATCTAGAGGCAACGGCCTAGTGGTATTATCGCTGAACGATTAATCCAGAAACTCCGCTAATATTCTGGGGGACCCGGGTTCGAATCCCGCCCGCGGCAGATGGTGGAATTTGAATTCGATAAAAAATATCTGGGATTAAGAATCTACTGATGACCCATTGTCGGAGAAACCCATCTGGTTCCCTTTAGGGAAGGAAATCTGCCGTCCTTACCCCGGTCTGGCCTACATGTGATTAGCGCTGCTGCCTCACATGGAAACTAGAAGCCGGAGGAGGCCATTCGGCCCTTCGAGCCTGTTCCGACATTCATTTTGATCATGGCTGATCATCGAATTCAATATCCTGATTCCCCCCCTCACCCCCCATATCCCTCGATCCCTTTAACCCCAAGAGCTATATCTAACTCCTTGAAATCTCACAATGTTTTGGCCTCAACTCCTTTCTGCGGGAGTGAATTCCACACATTCACCGCCCTCTGGGTGAAGAAATTTCTCCTCACCTCAGTCCTAAAAGGTTTACCCCCTTATCCTCAAACTATGACCCCCTAGTTCTGGACTCCCCCACCACCATCGGGAGGCGATATCCTAGTGGTTTTATCACTAGACTATTAATCCAGAAACTCAGCTAATGTTCTGGGGGACCCCGGGTTCGAATCCCACCACAGCAGATGGTCGAATTTGAATTCGATTAAAAAAAATATCTGGGATTAAGAATCTACTGATGACCCATTGTCGGAGAAACCCATCTGGTTCCCTTTAGGGAAGGAAATCTGCCGTCCTTACCCCGGTCTGGCCTACATGTGACTCCAGAGCCACAGCAATGGGGTTGTCTCTCAACTGCCCTCCAAGGGGCAACTAGGGATGGGCAATGAATGCTGGACCAGCCGGGGATGCCCGTGTCCCACGGATGAGTTAAAAAAAACTTCAGTGAAGTTTGTCGATGCCTTGAATCTGACGTGTGACACCTAAGATTCAGCGGAGGCAGAGAGTCGGTGTTTCTCACTGGTTGCCTTTGCGTTGTTGCGAGTGCTGTATTACTGGCGGAGCTTGTTCAGTTCTGTCAGTAGGACTGCTGGTTCGCGATAGGGAGTGATGTCTAACGGTGTGTGTTCAATTCCCGTACCTGCTGCAGAACTTGAGTCATAGAGGTTTACAGCATGGAAACAGGCCCTTCAGCCCATCCTGTCCATGCCGCCCCTTTTTAAACCCGTAAGCTCGTCCCAATTGCCCGCGTTTGGCCCATATCCCTCTATACCCATCTTATCCCTGTAATTGTCTAAATGCTTTTTAAAAGGCAAAATTGTACCCGCCTCTACTACTGCCTCTGGCAGCTCGTTCCAGACACTCACCACCCTCTGTGTGAAACAATTGCCCCTCTGGACACTTTTGTATCTCTCTCCTCTCACCTTAAACCTATGCCCTCTAGTTTTAGACTCCCCTACCTTTGGGAAAAGATTGATCTGAGTGGGCGGCACGGTAGCACAGTGGTTAGCACTGCTGCTTCACAGCTCCAGGGACCTGGGTTCGATTCCCGGCTTGGGTCACTGTCTGGGTGGAATTTGCACATTCTCCTCGTGTCTGCGTGGGTTTCCTCCGGGTGCTCCGGTTTCCTCCCACAGTCCAAAGATGTGCGGGTTAGGTTGATTGGCCATGCTAAAATTGCCCCTTAGTGTCCTGGGATGCGTAGGTTAGAGAGATTACCGCGTAAAATATTTAGGGATATGGGGGTAGGGCCTGGGTGGGATTGTGGTCGGTGCAGACTCGATGGTCCGAATGGCCTCTTTCTGTACTGTAGGGTTTCTATGATTTCTATGATGATTGGGAGAGAGGGATATGGGCCAAACGCGGGTAATTGGGACTAGTTTAGTGGTTAAAACTGGGCGGTATGGACAAGTTGGACTGAAGGGCCTGTTTCCATGCAGCAAACCTCTATGACTCTATCTCCACTCTCTGTGGCCTTTGGTGCTCCCCCAGACCCTCTGCCTCCGAGGCCCGATTAGTCTCTCTCCCTCTCTGCGTGTCTCCTTCAATATAGTGCTTCAGATCAATCTCTGTGACCAGGCTTGTGATGCACAGAAAAGCCTCTGGATGTTTGAACTCTGTAGGAAACAGCGTCTCATTGCAGGCCCTTTGGTCGTTGCCCCAAGTTGTCTCCAGCGTGTTAACCGAGGTCAAGGCAGCCCGATTCTCAGCCAATGCTTTTCCTCTCACCCGAACAGGCCATCATGAAGCAAAAGCTGCTCCCCAGCGTCCTGAACGTGCTCTACCCCATCATGTGTGCGCCCCCACCCGAGGGAGAGATGGACCCCGAGGATCTGGATCTGGAAGATGACATCGAGGATGAGGTGGAAGCCCAGACCCCGAAACACTTCTCTGCGCAGGTACCTGGGTGCGGAGAGGAATATTGGCCCTGGGAACAGAATCCAACAGGGCCCTGTGCTGAAGTGACTCTGTCCAGCCAAATGTCCAATAGACCACCCGACAGGAGCTTAATGCTGAGGTGGTTGAGTGCTCAGCACCCTGGGATGAAGACTCACTTCAGAGACCAGAGCAAATCACTCAGGCACAGCACTGCGGTGCCGGTGCTGAGGGAGTGCTGCACTGCCGACAGATTGCTACTGAGAAAGGGTCGCACAGGTGGAGGGTCAGAATTGAGTAAGGGTCAGTGCTGAGGGAGTGCTGCACTGTGGGAGGGTCAGCGCTGAGGGAGCGCCGCACTGTGGGAGGGTCAGTGCTGAGGGAGCGCCGCACTGTGGGAGGGTCAGCGCTGAGGGAGCGCCGCACTGTGGGAGGGTCAGTGCTGAGGGAGTGCCGCACTGTGGGAGGGTCAGTGCTGAGGGAGCGCTGCACTGTGGGAGGGTCAGTGCTGAGGGAGCGCCGCACTGTGGGAGGGTCGGTGCTGAGGGAGCGCTGCACTGTGGGAGGGTCGGTGCTGAGGGAGCGCCGCACTGTGGGAGGGTCAGTGCTGAGGGAGCGCCGCACTGTGGGAGGGTCAGTGCTGAGGGAGCGCCGCACTGGGAGGGTCGGTGCTGAGGGAGCACCGCACTGTGGGAGGGTCAGTGCTGAGGGAGTGCCGCACTGTGGGAGGGTCAGTGCTGAGGGAGCGCCGCACTGTGGGAGGGTCAGTGCTGAGGGAGCGCCGCACTGTGGGAGGGTCAGTGCTGAGGGAGCGCCGCACTGTGGGAGGGTCAGTGCTGAGGGAGCGCCGCACTGTGTGAGGGTCGATGCTGAGGGAGCGCCGCACTGTGGGAGGGTCGGTGCTGAGGGAGCGCCGCACTGTGGGAGGGTCAGTGCTGAGGGCGTGCTGCACTGTGGGAGGGTCAGTGCTGAGGGAGCGCCGCACTGCGGGAGGGTCAGTGCTGAGGGAGTGCTGCACTGTGGGATGGTCAGTGCTGAGGGAGCGCCGCACTGTGGGAGGGTCAGTGCTGAGGGAGCGCCGCACTGTGGGAGGATCAGTGCTGAGGGAGCGCCGCACTGTGGGAGGGTCAGTGCTGAGGGAGCGCCGCACTGTGGGAGGGTCAGTGCTGAGGGAGCGCCGCACTGTGGGAGGGTCAGTGCTGAGGGAGCGCCACACTGTGGGAGGATCAGTGCTGAGGGAGCGCCGCACTGTGGGAGGGTCAGTGCTGAGGGAGCGCCGCACTGTGGGAGGGTCAGTGCTGAGGGAGCGCCGCACTGTGGGAGGGTCAGTGCTGAGGGAGCGCCGCACTGTGGGAGGGTCAGTGCTGAGGGAGCGCCGCACTGTGGGAGGGTCAGTGCTGAGACAGCGCCGCACTGTGGGAGGGTCGGTGTTGAGGGAGCGCCGCACTGTGGGAGGGTCGGTGCTGAGACAGCGCCGCACTGTGGGAGGGTCGGTGCTGAGGGAGCGCCGCACTGTGGGAGGGTCTCACTGTGCGAGGGTTGGTGCTGAGAGAGTGCCGCACTGTGGGAGGGTCAGTGCTGAGGGAGCGCCGCACTGTGGGCGATGGGGCATTATGCAGTTGCTGTACACACACCCTGTTGTGAGTGTTGATCCTCTGAATAAAGACCGCAGACGAACTGTTGGATAACATTGTACTGACGGATCATTCTCAGACGGAGGACGGCAAAACCGCTGTGGGTTTGGCAGCATGATCCCACTCAGCTCAGTTTGTGTTACCGATACCTGGGCTGGAATTCTCCCCAAAACATTGAGTGGCGAATTCGCGGGAAAACTGGAGTAATTCCCGCTGGTTTTTCCAGTGGGAGTTCAGACTCGAATCTCTGAATGATTGTTGAATAATTGAATGTTTTTAAGGCAAGGATGGATAGATTTTTGAACAGTGAAGGAATTAAGGGTTATGGTGGGCGGGCGGGTCAGTGGAGCTGAGTCCACAAAAAGATCAGCCATGATCTTATTGAATGGCGGAGCAGGCTCGAGGGGCCGGATGGCCTACTCCTGCTCCTGGTTCTGATGTTCTTGCGTTCTCCCACCCTCTGTGCAAAGCAAAGGCCACCAACGTGAATATCATTAGATTTCAGGGGACGGGGCTTATTCCCGCCCAGGAGTCTGGAACCAGCGGGCCTCTTGGGCCTGTGAAGTGGCCCCGATCTGTCAGCCTCCTGTTTGCTGGCCAGCGAGACCCCTGCAGTGCCGCCGCATCCCCCCCCCGACCATTTTCAGGCATGCTTCCCCCCCCCCCCCCCCCCGTCCCAATCTGCCACGATCTCCACGCCCTCCCACCCCGCAGTGCAGTCCTCTGCAGGATGCCCCCTCTCTACTCCCAGCCCTGCCCGATCACCGGCCTCCCTCCTGCCCCAATCAATCCCAATGGCAGTGTGGCAACAAGGACCCCCCGCCCCCTTGGCTCTGCCCCATGCCCGATGGGCTGGGCCAGGGTGCCCCCTGTGCAGGGGCACTTTGCCCCTGGGGCAGTGCCAGGGTGCCCACCACCCACCCACCGCCCGACCCCCTGCCGGGCCCCAATGGACCCTCCTTCTCTCCAGTGAGGTTGGGCTGCTCGTTCCCTGAAAGTGGGGAGCTATGGTGATCCCTGCTGGAGTGAAAGGCTCTGGCGGGGTGGGAGAGGTTGGCAGGCCCAGAGAATTCAGTCCTCGGCCCGCCTTACAGCCGATTTCCGGTGTCGCGCAGACGCCGCTGGGAATCTGGCCCTGGGAGACGGAAGCGCAGCACGACCGTTAGCGGGAATCCCGCTAATCGGCCGACACGTGATTCTCTCGGCTAAAAAAATGAGCGCAGCGTGCCAGGAGAATCGAGGCCATCATCTTTGCCGAGGAACCTTGGAACCGTGTCTGCGGCTGGTGTTTAAACAGGCACGGCAGTACCTCTGAGCATGGTGTCTGAATGTGTTCACCCTTGAAGTTATCCACAAAGGCATCAAAACATCCCAGCTCCATCGACTCTGAGGGAGGGACCCTTGGTGAATTTGAATTTGGCTAGATTTGGACAGCAGTCTGAAATATCTGTCTCCTCTCTCTCTCTCTCCCAGGTAATCGACACGCTAGCCCTCCATCTGCCTCCAGAGAAACTGTTTTCCCAGCTGGTGAGTTGAAATGCGACTGTGGTGTGTGGGCCAGGGGATAGATGCTTGACTCTCTCACCCTGCAATAGGGGCAGAACTGCCCAGAGCGCAAAGGATTGACGCAATCATGTAGGGGTCAGGGGTCAGCAAAGAGAAGATGGCCCAGAAGCGAGGATGTCAGAGGGGCTGACGTTGCGTGCGGAAGGGAGTTGGAGGAAACTTACACCAGGAGAGGCGGCACAGTGGTTAGCACTGCTGCCTCACAGCCCCAGGGATCTGGGTTTGATTCCCAGCTTGGGTCACTGTCTGTGCAGAGTCTGCACGTTCTCCCCGTGTCTGCGTGGGTTTCCTCCGGGTGCTCCGGTTTCCTCCCACAGTCCAAAGGCGTGCGAGTTAGGTTTATTGGCCGTGCTAAATTGCCCCTTAGTGTCCCGGGATCTGTACTTAAGGGGATTGGCCATGCTAAATTGTCCCCTTAGTGTCCAAAGATGTGTATGTTAGGTGGATTGGCCATGCTAAATATAGCACAGCCCAATGCCCCTAACCAGCACGTCTTTCGGACTGTGGGAGGAAACTGGAGCATGAGTGGTGAAGAAGGCATTCGGCATGCTTGGTTTCATCGGTCAGAACATTGAATACAGGAGTTGGGACGTCTTGTTGAAGTTGTACAAGACATTGGTAAGGCCATACTTGGAATACTGTGTACAGTTCTGGTCACCCTATTATAGAAAGGATATTATTAAACTAGAAAGAGTGCAGAAAAGATTTACTAGGATGCTACCGGGACTTGATGGTTTGAGTTATAAGGAGAGGCTGGATAGACTGGGACTTTTTTCTCTGGAGCGTAGGAGGCTGAGGGGTGATCTTATAGAGGTCTATAAAATAATGAGGGGCACAGATCAGAGAGATAGTCAATATCTTTTCCCAAAGGTAGGGGAGTCTAAAACTAGAGGGTATAGGTTTAAGGTGAGAGGGGAGAGATACAGAAGGGTCCAGAGGGGCAATTTTTTCACACAGAGGGTGGTGAGTGTCTGGAACGAGCTGCCAGAGGCAGTAGTAGAGGCGGGTACAATTTTGTCTTTTAAAAAGCGTTTAGACAGTTACATGGGTACGATGGGTATAGAGGGATATGGGCCAAACGCGGGCAATTGGGACGAGCTTCAGGGTTTGAAAAAAAATGGGTGGATTGGACAAGTTGGGCCGAAGGGCCTGTTTCCATGCTCTAAACCTCTGACTATGAAACCCACGCAGACACGGGGCGAACGTGCAGACTCCACACAGACAGTGACCCTCGCCGGGAATCGAACCCGGGTCCCCAGCGCCGCGAGGCAGCAGTGCTAACCCACTGTGCCACCGTGCCCCGCCCCAGCCAGCGACACCCACGTCCCATAAACAAATTCAAAAGGAAAGCTCACCTCTGGGTCAAACAGGACACCAAGTAAAGCCGAGGATGTTCCTGGCTCCCGGCAGCTCGCTTCTTAAGGGGACTGGAAGCTGCCATCAGAAACCTCCAACCTCGTCCCCGGCTGGGATTCTCTGGTGAACGGAGTTTTGAGCGAGTGCCAAATTCCTGCTGGCAGCTTGGGTGGGCCCCGGGCGAGATGGGAGAACCCCGCCCTGTATCTTTAATCTTCCTGGTGTTCACTTGCCCATATTGTAACTTCAGCAAGCTGCTGATGACACGGAGATGGATGCTGAGATCTGATGGAGAGAGGCAGGGTAACTTCATTCCTGTAACCCACAAACTGATCGATTGGAATATAGTGTCCAATTCTGGTCGCCGCACTACCAGAAGGATGTGGAGGCTTTGGAGAGGGTACAGAAAAGATTTACCAGGATGTTGCCTGGTATGGAGGGCATTAACTATGAGGAGAGGTTGGAGAAACTTGGTTTGTTCTCACTGGAACGACGGAGGTTGAGGGGAGACCTGACAGAAGTCTACAAGATTATGAGGGGCATGGACAGAGTGGATAGTCAGAAGCTTTTTCCCCAGGGTGGAAGAGTCAATTACTAGGGGGGGCACAGGTTTAAGGTGCGAGGGGCAAGGTTTAAAGGAGATGTACGAGGCAAGTTTTTTTACACAGAGGGTGGTGGGTGCCTGGAACTCGCTGCCGGGGGAGGGAGTGGAAGCGGATACGATAGTGAGTTTTAAGGGGCGTCTGGACAAATACATGAATGGGATGGGAATAGAGGGATACGGTCCCCGGAAGGGTAGGGGGTTTTAGTTCAGTCGGGGCAGCATGGTCGGTGCAGGCTTGGAGGGCCGAAGGACCTGTTCCTGTGCTGTAATTTTCTTTGTTCTCCTTTGATTGATTTGATTTGATTTATTATTGTCACATGTATTGGGATACAGTGAAAAGTATTGTTCCTTGCGCGCTATACAGACAAAGCATACCGTTCATAGAGAAGGAAAGGAGAGAGTGCAGAATGTAGTGTTACAGTCATAGCTAGGGTGTAGAGAAAGATCAACTCAGTGCGAGGTAGGTCCATTCAAAAGTCTGACAGCAGCAGGGAAGAAGCTGTTCTTGAGTCGGTCGGTACGTGACCTCAGACTTTTGTATCTTTTTCCCCGACGGAAGAAGGTGGAAGAGAGAATGTCCGGGGTGCGTGGGGGGGGTCCTTAATTATGCCGGCTGCTTTTCCCCGAGGCAGCGGGAAGTGTAGACAGAGTCAATGGATGGGAGGCTGGTTTGCGTGATGGATTGGGCTACATTCACGACCTTTTGTAGTTCCTTGCGGTCTTGGGCAGAGCAGGAGCCCCAGACCGAGCTGTGATACACCCAGAAAGAATGCTTTCTATGGGGCATCTGTGAAAGTTGGTGAGAGTCGTAGCTGACATGACAAATTTTCTTAGTCTTCTGAGGAAGTAGAGGCATTGGTGGGCTTTCTTAACTATAGTGTCGGCATCGGGGGGACCAGGACAGGTTGTTGGTGATCTGGACACCTAAAAACATGAAGCTCTCGACCCTTTCTACTTCGTCCCCGTTGATGTAGACAGGGGCATGTTCTCCTTTACGCTTCCTGAAGTCGATGACAATCTCCTTTGTTTTGTTGACATTGAGGGAGAGATTATTGTTGCTGCACCAGTTCACCAGATTCTCTATCTCATTCCTGTTCTCTGTCTCGTCATTGTTTGAGATCCGACCCACGACAGTGGTGTCGTCAGCAAACTTGAAAATCGAATTGGAGGGGAATTTGGCCGCACAGTCAGAGGTGTATAAGGAGTATAGTAGGGGGCTGAGAACACAGCCTTGTGGGGCACCGGTGTTGAGGATTAAAGTTAAAGTTTATTTATTCGTCACAAGTAAGGCTCGCATTAACACTGCAATGAAGCCACTCTGAAATTCTACTCGCGCCTGTTCGGGTACACTGAGGGAGAATTTAGCACGGCCAATGCTCCTTCCCCACACACCTTTGGACTGTGGGAGGAAACCCACGCAGACACTGGGAGAAAGTGCAGACGCCCGCACAGACAGTGACCCAAGCCGGGAATCGAATCCTTGCGCTGTGAGGCAGCAATGCCAACCACTGTGCCACCCACACAGATGATCGTGGAGGAGGTGTTGTTGCCCCTGCTTATGTATCAAACGGGCAGAATGCAGATCAAGGAGGATAGCGAAGGAGGTTGGTTGAGGGTATCTGGAGATGATGGGTGTGGGGTTGGGAGGGAAGCCAGCATTGATCTGTATTTGGGGATATCTGGAGATCAGACTATAGGGTTGGGAGGGAAGCCAGCGACCTGGTTTTGGCCATGCAGGGAATGAAGGAGGGCAAGGCCACAGAGCTGGATGGTGGATAAAGGATATTGGAAATCCATGCTGGAACTTCCCGTATCGAAGGCTATTTCGCAGCCCAATCCATCACGCAAACCAGCCTCCCATCCATCGACTCTGTCTACACTTCCCACTGCCTCGGGAAAAGCAGCCAGTATAATTAAGGACCCCACGCACCTTGGACATTCTCTCTTCCACCTTCCATCGGGGAAAAAGATAGAAAAGTCTGAGGTCACATAGCAACCGACTGAAGAACAGCTTACAGTGGTTAGCGCTGCTGCTTCACAGCTCCAGGAGCCTGGGTTCGATTCCCGGCTTGGGTCACTGTCTGTGTGGAGTTTGCACATTCCCCTCGTGTCTGCGTGGGTTTCCTCCAGGTGCTCCGGTTTCCTCCCACAGTCCAAAGATGTGCGGGTTAGGTTTATTGTCCATGCTAAATTACCCCTTAGTGTCCTGAGATGTGTAGGTTAGAGGGATTAGTGGGTAAATATGTAGGGATATGGGAGTAGGGCCTGGGTGGGATTGTGGTCGGTGCAGACTCGATGGGCCAAATGGCCTCTTTCTGTACTGTAGGGTTTCTATGATTCTTCGCTGCTGCTGTCAGACTTTTGAATGGACCTACCTCGCAATAAGTTGATCTTTCTCTACACCCTAGCTATGACTGTAACACTACGTTCTGCACTCTCTCCTTTCCTTCTCTATGAATGGTATGCTTTGTATAGCGCGCAAGAAACAATACTTTTTATTATGTTAACACGTGACAATAAATCAAATCAAAACCGCAGGGTCCAACACTTGTGAAATGTTGCCTCTATTCTGTCTCCACCGGATGCTGTCAGACCTGCTGACTTTTCTTCATGTTAGAGCAATTCTCAAGTTGTGTTTGTGGCTTTGGGCAAGGGGCTCTCGTGCTTTGCGGAGACGACTGGGGTTTAAAACAATGTATGTGGACCTGGGAAGCATGATCTCTTCCTTGGGTGAGATACCATAGAGCTGATGGCATCGCGCTGTGCCCCAGGGATCATTATCGGGAGAGACCTGGCACAAAGCAGTTTGCCCCGATGTCGCCCTGGAAAGGGAGGTGTAAATTCCGGCTGGAATTTGCCCCCATGTGCAGGAGGTTTTGCTGCAACATCTGTGTCCCCACTGCCAGTCGCTCCTAACCTGATCTGGTAAGATGTCTCTCCCTATCTCTCTCTGTTTCTCTCCGATAGACTCCTCTGATGGAGCCAGCACTGAGGAGTGATAATCCATATGAAAGGAAGGCAGGCCTGATGAGTATGGCTGTGTTGGCAGAGGGCTGTGCAGACCACATTCGCCAGAAGTAAGTTTCCCAATGTTACAGGTAAAGACCGCAGTGTAAACACCCGCCAGTACGCACTGTAATAGGGATATAGACCGCAGTGTAAACACCCGTCAGTACGCACTGTAATAGGGATATAGACCGCAGTGTAAACACCCGTCAGTACGCACTGTAATAGGGATATAGACCGCAGTGTAAACACCCGTCAGTACGCACTGTAATAGGGATATAGACCGCAGTGTAAACACCCGTCAGCACGCACTGTAATAGGGATATAGACCGCAGTGTAAACACCCTTCAGTACGCACTGTAATAGAGATATAGACCGCAGTGTAAACACCCGTCAGTACGCACTGTAATAGAGATATAGACCGCAGTGTAAACACCCGTCAGTACGCACTGTAATAGAGATATAGACCGCATGTGTAAACACTCGTCAGTACGCACTGTAATAGAGATATAGACCGCAGTGTAAACACCCGTCAGTTCGCACTGTAATAGAGATATAGACCGCAGTGTAAACACCCGTCAGTACGCACTGTAATAGGGATATAGACCGCAGTGTAAACACCCGTCAGTACGCACTGTAATAGAGATATAGACCACAGTGTAAACACCCGTCAGTACGCACTGTAATAGGGATATAGACCGCAGTGTAAACACCCGTCAGTACGCACTGTAATAGAGATATAGACCGCAGTGTAAACACCCATCAGTACGCACTGTAATAGGGATATAGACCGCAGTGTAAACACCAGTCAGTACGCACTGTAATAGGGATATAGACCGCAGTGTAAACACCCGTCAGTACGCACTGTAATAGGGATATAGACCGCAGCGTAAACACCCGTCAGTACGCACTGTAATAGAGATAGAGACCGCGGTGTAAACACCCGTCAGTACGCACTGTAATAGAGATATAGACCGCAGTGTAAACACCCGTCAGTACGCACTGTAATAGGGATATAGACAGCAGTGTAAACACCCGTCAGTACGCACTGTAATAGGGATATAGACCGCAGCGTAAACACCCGTCAGTACGCACTGTAATAGAGATATAGACCGCAGTGTAAACACCCGTCAGTACGCACTGTAAGAGGGATATAGACCGCAGTGTAAACACCCGTCAGTACGCACTGTAATAGAGATATAGACCGCAGTGTAAACACCCGTCAGTACGCACTGTAATAGGGATATAGACCGCAGTGTAAACACCCATCAGTACGCACTGTAATAGGGATATAGACCGCAGTGTAAACATCCGTCAGTACGCACTGTAATAGAGATATAGACTGCAGTGTAAACACCCGTCAGTACGCACTGTAATAGGGATATAGACCGCAGTGTAAACACCCGTCAGTACGCACTGTAATAGAGATACAGACCGCAGTGTAAACACCCGTCAGTACGCACAGTAATAGAGATATAGACCGCAGTGTAAACACCCATCAGTACGCACTGTAATAGGGATATAGACCGCAGTGTAAACACCCGTCAGTACGCACTGTAATCGGGATAGAGACCGCAGTGTAAACACCCGTCAGTACGCACTGTAATAGGGATATAGACCGCAGTGTAAACACCCGTCAGTACGCACTGTAATAGGGATATAGACCGCAGTGTAAACACCCGTCAGTACGCACTGTAATAGAGATATAGACCGCAGTGTAAACACCCGTCAGTACGCACTGTAATAGGGATATAGACCGCAGTGTAAACACCCGTCAGCACGCACTGTAATAGGGATATAGACCGCAGTGTAAACACCCTTCAGTACGCACTGTAATAGAGATATAGACCGCAGTGTAAACACCCGTCAGTACGCACTGTAATAGAGATATAGACCGCAGTGTAAACACCCGTCAGTACGCACTGTAATAGAGATATAGACCGCATGTGTAAACACTCGTCAGTACGCACTGTAATAGAGATATAGACCGCAGTGTAAACACCCGTCAGTTCGCACTGTAATAGAGATATAGACCGCAGTGTAAACACCCGTCAGTACGCACTGTAATAGGGATATAGACCGCAGTGTAAACACCCGTCAGTACGCACTGTAATAGATATATAGACCACAGTGTAAACACCCGTCAGTACGCACTGTAATAGGGATATAGACCGCAGTGTAAACACCCGTCAGTACGCACTGTAATAGAGATATAGACCGCAGTGTAAACACCCATCAGTACGCACTGTAATAGGGATATAGACCGCAGTGTAAACACCAGTCAGTACGCACTGTAATAGGGATATAGACCGCAGTGTAAACACCCGTCAGTACGCACTGTAATAGGGATATAGACCGCAGCGTAAACACCCGTCAGTACGCACTGTAATAGAGATAGAGACCGCGGTGTAAACACCCGTCAGTACGCACTGTAATAGAGATATAGACCGCAGTGTAAACACCCGTCAGTACGCACTGTAATAGGGATATAGACAGCAGTGTAAACACCCGTCAGTACGCACTGTAATAGGGATATAGACCGCAGCGTAAACACCCGTCAGTACGCACTGTAATAGAGATAGAGACCGCAGTGTAAACACCCGTCAGTACGCACTGTAAGAGGGATATAGACCGCAGTGTAAACACCCGTCAGTACGCACTGTAATAGAGATATAGACCGCAGTGTAAACACCCGTCTGTACGCACTGTAATAGGGATATAGACCGCAGTGTAAACACCCATCAGTACGCACTGTAATAGGGATATAGACCGCAGTGTAAACATCCGTCAGTACGCACTGTAATAGAGATATAGACTGCAGTGTAAACACCCGTCAGTACGCACTGTAATAGGGATATAGACCGCAGTGTAAACACCCGTCAGTACGCACTGTAATAGAGATACAGACCGCAGTGTAAACACCCGTCAGTACGCACAGTAATAGAGATATAGACCGCAGTGTAAACACCCATCAGTACGCACTGTAATAGGGATATAGACCGCAGTGTAAACACCCGTCAGTACGCACTGTAATCGGGATAGAGACCGCAGTGTAAACACCCGTCAGTACGCACTATAATAGGGATATAGACCGCAGTGTAAACACCCGTCAGTGCGCACTGTAATAGGGATATAGACCGCAGTGTAAACACCCGTCAGTACGCACTGTAATAGAGATATAGACCGCAGTGTAAACATCCGTCAGTACGCACTGTAATAGAGATATAGACTGCAGTGTAAACACCCGTCAGTACGCACTGTAATAGGGATATAGACCGCGGTGTAAACACCCGTCAGTACGCACTGTAATAGAGATACAGACCGCAGTGTAAACACCCGTCAGTACGCACAGTAATAGAGATACAGACCGCAGTGTAAACACCCATCAGTACGCACTATAATAGGGATATAGACCGCAGTGTAAACACCCGTCAGTGCGCACTGTAATAGTGATATAGACCGCAGTGTAAACACCCGTCAGTACGCACTGTAATAGAGATATAGACCGCAGTGTAAACACCCGTCAGTACGCACTGTAATAGAGATATAGACCGCAGTGTAAACACCCGTCAGTACGCACTGTAATAGGGATATAGACCGCGGTGTAAACACCCGTCAGTACGCACTGTAATAGGGATATAGACCGCAGTGTAAACACCCGTCAGTACGCACTGTAATAGGGATATAGACCGCAGTGTAAACACCCGTCAGTACGCACTGTAATAGAGATATAGACCGCGGTGTAAACACCCGTCAGTACGCACTGTAATAGGGATATAGACCGCGGTGTAAACACCCGTCAGTACGCACTGTAATAGAGATATAGACCGCAGTGTAAACACCCGTCAGTACGCACTGTAATAGGGATATAGACCGCAGTGTAAACACCCGTCAGTACGCACTGTAATAGGGATATAGACCGCAGTGTAAACACCCGTCAGTACGCACTGTAATAGGGATATAGACCGCAGTGTAAACACCCGTCAGTACGCACTGTAATAGAGATATAGACCGCGGTGTAAACACCCGTCAGTACGCACTGTAATAGAGATATAGACCGCAGTGTAAACACCCGTCAGTACGCACTGTAATAGAGATATAGACCGCAGTGTAAACACCCGTCAGTACGCACTGTAATAGAGATATAGACCGCAGTGTAAACACCCGTCAGTACGCACTGTAATAGGGATATAGACCGCAGTGTAAACACCCATCAGTACGCACTATAATAGGGATATAGACCGCAGTGTAAAAACCCGTCAGTGCGCACTGTAATAGGGATATAGACCGCAGTGTAAACACCCGTCAGTACGCACTGTAATAGAGATATAGACCGCAGTGTAAACACCCGTCAGTACGCACTGTAATAGAGATATAGACCGCAGTGTAAACACCCGTCAGTACGCACTGTAATAGGGATATAGACCGCGGTGTAAACACCCGTCAGTACGCACTGTAATAGGGATATAGACCGCAGTGTAAACACCCGTCAGTACGCACTGTAATAGGGATATAGACCGCGGTGTAAACACCTGTCAGTACGCACTGTAATAGAGATATAGACCGCGGTGTAAACACCCGTCAGTACGCACTGTAATAGGGATATAGACCGCGGTGTAAACACCCGTCAGTACGCACTGTAATAGAGATATAGACCGCAGTGTAAACACCCGTCAGTACGCACTGTAATAGGGATATAGACCGCAGTGTAAACACCCGTCAGTACGCACTGTAATAGGGATATAGACCGCAGTGTAAACACCCGTCAGTACGCACTGTAATAGGGATATAGACCGCAGTGTAAACACCCGTCAGTACGCACTGTAATAGAGATATAGACCGCGGTGTAAACACCCGTCAGTACGCACTGTAATAGAGATATAGACCGCAGTGTAAACACCCGTCAGTACGCACTGTAATAGAGATATAGACCGCAGTGTAAACACCCGTCAGTACGCACTGTAATAGAGATATAGACCGCAGTGTAAACACCCGTCAGTACGCACTGTAATAGAGATATAGACCGCAGTGTAAACACCCGTCAGTACGCACTGTAATAGGGATATAGACCGCGGTGTAAACACCCGTCAGTACGCACTGTAATAGAGATATAGACCGCAGTGTAAACACCCGTCAGTACGCACTGTAATAGGGATATAGACCGCAGTGTAAACACCCGTCAGTACGCACTGTAATAGGGATATAGACCGCAGTGTAAACACCCGTCAGTACGCACTGTAATAGGGATATAGACCGCAGTGTAAACACCCGTCAGTACGCACTGTAATAGAGATATAGACCGCAGTGTAAACACCCGTCAGTACGCACTGTAATAGGGATATAGACCGCGGTGTAAACACCCGTCAGTATGCACTGTAATAGTGATATAGACCGCAGTGTAAACACCCGTCAGTACGCACTGTAATAGAGATATAGACCGCAGTGTAAACACCCGTCCGTACGCACTGTAATAGGGATATAGACCGCAGTGTAAACACCCGTCAGTACGCACTGTAATAGGGAAATCGACCGCAGTGTAAACACCCGTCAGTATGCACTGTAATAGAGATATAGACCGCAGTGTATACACCCGTCAGTACGCACTGTAATAGAGATATAGACCGCAGTGTAAACACGCGTCAGTACGCACTGTAATAGGGATATAGACCGCAGTGTAAACACCCGTCAGTACGCACTGTAATAGGGATATAGACCGCAGTGTAAACACCCGTCAGTACGCACTGTAATAGAGATATAGACCGCAGTGTAAACACGCGTCAGTACGCACTGTAATAGGGATATAGACCGCAGTGTAAACACCCGTCAGTACGCACTGTAATAGAGATATAGACCGCAGTGTAAACACCCGTCAGTACGCACTGTAATAGGGATATAGACCGCAGTGTAAACACCCGTCAGTACGCACTGTAATAGAGATATAGACCGCAGTGTAAACACCCGTCAATACGCACTGTAATAGAGATATAGACCGCAGTGTAAACACCCGTCAGTACGCACTGTAATAGAGATATAGACCGCAGTGTAAACACCCGTCAGTACGCACTGTAATAGGGAGACAGACCGCAGTGTAAACACCCGTCAGTACGCACTGTAAAAGGGATATAAGCCGCAGTGTAAACACCCGTCAGTACGCACTGTAATAGAGATATAGACCGCAGTGTAAACACCCGTCAGTACGCACTGTAATAGAGATATAGACCGCAGTGTAAACACCCGTCAGTACGCACTGTAATAGAGATATAGACCGCAGTGTAAACACCCGTCAGTACGCAGTGTAATAGAGATATAGACCGCAGTGTAAACACCCGTCAGTACGCACTGTAATAGAGATATAGACCGCAGTGTAAACACCCGTCAGTACGCACTGTAATAGGGATATAGACCGCAGTGTAAACACCCGTCAGTACGCACTGTAATAGGGATATAGACCGCAGTGTAAACACCCGTCAGTACGCACTGTAAGAGGGATATAGACCGCAGTGTAAACACCCGTCAGTACGCACTGTAATAGAGATATAGACCGCATAGTAAACACCCGTCAGTATGCACTGTAATAGGGATATAGACCGCAGTGTAAACACCCGTCAGTACGCACTGTAATAGAGATATAGACCGCAGTGTAAACACCCGTCAGTACGCACTGTAATAGGGATATAGACCGCAGTGTAAACACCCGTCAGTACGCACTGTAATAGGGATATAGACCGCAGTGTAAACACCCGTCAGTACGCACTGTAATAGAGATTTCGACCGCAGTGTAAACACCCGTCAGTACGCACTGTAACAGGGATATAGACCGCTGTGTAAACACCCGTCAGTACGCACTGTAATAGGGATATAGACCGCAGTGTAAACACCCGTCAGTACGCACTGTAATAGATATATAGACCGCAGTGTAAACACCCGTCAGTACGCAGTGTAATAGAGATATAGACCGCAGTGTAAACACCCGTCAGTACGCACTGTAATAGAGATATAGACCGCAGTGTAAACACCCGTCAGTACGCACTGTAATAGGGATATAGACCGCAGTGTAAACACCCGTCAGTACGCACTGTAATAGAGATATAGACCGCAATGTAAACACCTGTCAGTACGCACTGTAATCGAGATATAGACCGCAGTGTAAACACCCGTCAGTACGCACTGTAATAGAGATATAGACCGCAGTGTAAACACCCGTCAGTACGCACTGTAATAGAGATATAAACCGCAGTGTAAACACCCGTCAGTACGCAGTGTAATAGAGATATAGACCGCAGTGTAAACACCCGTCAGTACGCACTGTAATAGAGATATAGACCGCAGTGTAAACACCCGTCAGTACGCACTGTAATAGAGATATAGACCGCAGTGTAAACACCCGTCAGTACGCACTGTAATAGGGATATAGACCGCAGTGTAAACACCCGTCAGTACGCACTGTAATAGGGATATACACCGCAGTGTAAACACACGTCAGTACGCACTGTAATAGATATAGACCGCAGTGTAAACACCCGTCAGTACGCACTTTAATAGAGATATAGACCGCAGTGTAAACACGTCAGTACGCACTGTAATAGAGATATAGACCGCAGTGTAAACACCCGTCAGTACGCACTGTAATAGGGATATAGACCGCAGTGTAAACACCCGTCAGTACGCACTGTAATCGGGATATAGACCGCAGTGTAAACACCCGTCAGTACGCACTGTAATAGAGATATAGACCGCAGTGTAAACACCCGTCAGTACGCACTGTAAGAGGGATATAGACCGCAGTGTAAACACCCGTCAGTACGCACTGTAATAGAGATATAGACCGCATAGTAAACACCCGTCAGTATGCACTGTAATAGGGATATAGACCGCAGTGTAAACACCCGTCAGTACGCACTGTAATAGAGATATAGACCGCAGTGTAAACACCCGTCAGTACGCACTGTAATAGGGATATAGACCGCAGTGTAAACACCCGTCAGTACGCACTGTAATAGGGATATAGACCGCAGTGTAAACACCCGTCAGTACGCACTGTAATAGAGATTTCGACCGCAGTGTAAACACCCGTCAGTACGCACTGTAACAGGGATATAGACCGCTGTGTAAACACCCGTCAGTACGCACTGTAATAGGGATATAGACCGCAGTGTAAACACCCGTCAGTACGCACTGTAATAGATATATAGACCGCAGTGTAAACACCCGTCAGTACGCAGTGTAATAGAGATATAGACCGCAGTGTAAACACCCGTCAGTACGCACTGTAATAGAGATATAGACCGCAGTGTAAACACCCGTCAGTACGCACTGTAATAGGGATATAGACCGCAGTGTAAACACCCGTCAGTACGCACTGTAATAGAGATATAGACCGCAATGTAAACACCTGTCAGTACGCACTGTAATCGAGATATAGACCGCAGTGTAAACACCCGTCAGTACGCACTGTAATAGAGATATAGACCGCAGTGTAAACACCCGTCAGTACGCACTGTAATAGAGATATAAACCGCAGTGTAAACACCCGTCAGTACGCAGTGTAATAGAGATATAGACCGCAGTGTAAACACCCGTCAGTACGCACTGTAATAGAGATATAGACCGCAGTGTAAACACCCGTCAGTACGCACTGTAATAGAGATATAGACCGCAGTGTAAACACCCGTCAGTACGCACTGTAATAGGGATATAGACCGCAGTGTAAACACCCGTCAGTACGCACTGTAATAGGGATATACACCGCAGTGTAAACACACGTCAGTACGCACTGTAATAGATATAGACCGCAGTGTAAACACCCGTCAGTACGCACTTTAATAGAGATATAGACCGCAGTGTAAACACGTCAGTACGCACTGTAATAGAGATATAGACCGCAGTGTAAACACCCGTCAGTACGCACTGTAATAGGGATATAGACCGCAGTGTAAACACCCGTCAGTACGCACTGTAATCGGGATATAGACCGCAGTGTAAACACCCGTCAGTACGCACTGTAATAGAGATATAGACCGCAGTGTAAACACCCGTCAGTACGCACTGTAATAGGGATATAGACCGCGGTGTAAACACCCGTCAGTACGCACTGTAATAGGGATATATACCGCAGTGTAAACACCCGTCAGTACGCACTGTAATAGAGATATAGACCGCAGTGTAAACACCCGTCAGTACGCACTGTAATAGAGATATAGACCGCAGTGTAAACACCCGTCAGTACGCACTGTAATAGGGATATAGACCGCAGTGTAAACACCCGTCAGTACGCACTGTAATAGAGATATAGACCACAGTGTAAACACCCGTCAGTACGCACTGTAATAGAGATATAGACCGCAGTGTAAACACGTCAGTACGCACTGTAATAGACATATAGACCGCAGTGTAAACACCCGTCAGTACGCACTGTAATAGGGATATAGACCGCAGTGTAAACACCCGTCAGTACGCACTGTAATAGAGATATAGACCACAGTGTAAACACCCGTCAGTACGCACTGTAATAGGGATATAGACTGCAGTGTAAACACCCGTCAGTACGCACTGTAATGGAGATATAGACCGCGGTGTAAACACCCTTTAGTACGCACTGTAATAGGGATATAGACTGCAGTGTAAGCACCCGTCAGTACGCACTGTAATAGAGATATAGACCACAGTGTAAGCACCCGTCAGTACTCACTGTAATAGAGATATAGACGCAGTGTAAACACCCGTCAGTATGCACTGTAATAGGGATATAGACCGCAGTGTAAACACCCGTCAGTACGCACTGTAATAGGGATATAGACCGCAGTGTAAACACCCGTCAGTACGCAGTGTAATAGAGATATAGACCGCAGTGTAAACACCCGTCAGTACGCACTGTAATAGGGATATAGACCGCAGTGTAAACACCCGTCAGTACGCACTGTAATAGGTATATAGACCGCAGTGTAAACACCCGTCAGTACGCACTGTAATAGAGATATAGACCGCAGTGTAAACACCCGTCAGTACGCACTGTAATAGAGATATAGACCGCAGTGTAAACACCCGTCAGTACGCACTGTAATCGGGATATAGACTGCAGTGTAAACACCCGTCAGTACGCACTGTAATAGGGATATAGACCGCAGTGTAAACACCCGTCAGTACGTACTGTAATAGAGATATAGACCGCAGTGTAAACACCCGTCAGTACGCACTGTAATAGGGATATAGACCGCAGTGGAAACACCCGTCAGTACGCAGTGTAATAGAGATATAGACCGCAGTGTGAACACCCGTCAGTACGCACTGTAATAGGGATATAGACCGCAGTGTAAACACCCGTCAGTACGCACTGTAATAGGGATATAGACCGCAGTGTAAACACCCGTCAGTACGCACTGTAATAGAGATATAGACCGCAGTGTAAACACCCGTCAGTACGCACTGTAATAGAGATATAGACCGCAGTGTAAACACCCGTCAGTACGCACTGTAATTGGGATGTAGACCGCAGTGTAAACACCCGTCAGTCCGCACTGTAATAGAGATATAGACCACAGTGTAAACACCCGTCAGTACGCACTGTAATCGAGATATAGACCACAGTGGAAACACCCGTCAGGACGCACTGTAATAGAGATATAGACCGCAGTGTAAACACGTCAGTACGCACTGTAATAGAGATATAGACCGCAGTGTAAACACCCGTCAGTACGCACTGTAATAGAGATATAGACCGCAGTGTAAACACCCGTCAGTGCGCACTGTAATAGGGATATAGACCGCAGTGTAAACACGTCAGTACGCACTGTAATAGAGATATAGACCGCAGTGTAAACACCCGTCAGTACGCACTGTAATAGGGATATAGACCGCAGTGTAAACACCCGTCAGTACGCACTGTAATAGGGATATAGACCGCAGTGTAAACACCCGTCAGTACGCACTGTAATAGAGATATAGACCGCAGTGTAAACACCCGTCAGTACGCACTGTAACAGAGATATAGACCGCAGTGTAAACACCCGTCAGTGCGCACTGTAATAGAGATATCGACCGCAGTGTAAACACCCGTCAGTGCGCACTGTAATAGGGATATAGACCGCAGTGTAAACACCCGTCAGTACGCACTGTAATAGAGATATAGACCGCAGTGTAAACACCCGTCAGTACGCACTGTAATAGGGATAGAGACCGCAGTGTAAACACCCGTCAGTACGCACTGTAATACAGATGTAGACCGCAGTGTAAACACCCGTCAGTACGCACTGTAATAGAGATATAGACCGCAGTGTAAACACCCGTCAGTACGCACTGTAATCGAGATATAGACCGCAGTGTAAACACCCGTCAGTACGCACTGTAATAGAGATATAGACCGCAGTGTGAACACCCGTCAGTCCGCACTGTAATAGGGATATAGACCGCAGTGTAAACACCCGTCAGTACGCACTGTAATACAGATATAGACCGCAGTGTTAACACCCGTCAGTACGCACTGTAATAGAGATATAGACGCAGTGTAAACACCCGTCAGTACGCACTGTAATAGGGATATAGACCGCAGTGTAAACACCCGTCAGTACGCACTGTAATAGAGATATGGACCGCAGTGTAAACACCCGTAAGTAGGCACTGTAATAGGGATAGAGACCGCAGTGTAAACACCCGTCAGTACGCACTGTAATAGAGATATAGACCGCAGTGTAAACACCCGTCAGTACGCACTGTAATAGAGATATAGACCGCAGTGTAAACACCCGTCAGTACGCACTGTAATAGGGATATAGACCGCAGTGTAAACACCCGTCAGTACGCACTGTAACAGGGATATAGACCGCAGTGTAAACACCCGTCAGTACGCACTGTAATAGAGATATAGACCGCAGTGTAAACACCCGTCAGTACGCACTGTAACAGGGATATAGACCGCAGTGTAAACACCCGTCAGTACGCACTGTAATAGAGATATAGACCGCAGTTTAAACACCCGTCAGTACGCACTGTAACAGGGATATAGACCGCAGTGTAAACACCCGTCAGTACGCACTGTAATAGAGATATAGACCGCAGTGTAAACACCCGTCAGTACGCACTGTAATAGAGATATAGACCGCAGTGTAAACACCCGTCAGTACGCACTGTAATAGGGATATAGACCGCAGTGTAAACACCCGTCAGTACGCACTGTAATCGAGATATAGACCGCAGTGGAAACACCCGTCAGTACGCAGTGTAATAGGGATATAGACCGCAGTGTAAACACCCGTCAGTACGCACTGTAATAGAGATATAGACCGCAGTGTAAACACCCGTCAGTACGCACTGTAATAGGGATATAGACCGCAGTGTAAGCACCCGTCAGTTCGCACTGTAATAGAGATATAGACCGCAGTGTAAACACCCGTCAGTACGCAGTGTAATAGGGATATAGACCGCAGTGTAAACACCCGTCAGTACGCACTGTAATAGAGATATAGACCGCAGTGTAAACACCCGTCAGTACGCACTGTAATAGAGATATAGACCGCAGTGTAAACACCCGTCAGTACGCACTGTAATAGAGATATAGACCGCAGTGTAAACACCCGTCAGTACGCACTGTAATAGGGATACAGACCGCAGTGTAAACACCCGTCAGTACACACTGTAATAGAGATATAGACCGCAGTGTAAACACCCGTCAGTACGCACTGTAATAGAGATATAGACCGCAGTGTAAACACCCGTCAGTACGCACTGTAATAGGGATACAGACCGCAGTGTAAACACCCGTCAGTACGCACTGTAATAGGGATATAGACCGCAGTGTAAACACCCGTCAGTACGCACTGTAATAGGGATATAGACCGCAGTGTAAACACCCGTCAGTGCGCACTGTAATAGAGATATAGACCGCAGTGTAAACACCCGTCAGTACGTACTGTAATAGAGATATAGACCGCAGTGTAAACACCCGTCAGTACGCACTGTAATAGGGATATAGACTGCAGTGTAAACACCCGTCAGTACGCACTGTAATAGAGATATAGACCGTAGTGTAAACACCCGTCAGTACGCACTGTAATAGGGATAGAGACCGCAGTGTAAACACCCGTCAGTACGTACTGTAATAGAGATATAGACCGCAGTGTAAACACCCGTCAGTACGCACTGTAATAGGGATATAGACCGCAGTGTAAACACCCGTCAGTCCGCACTGTAATAGAGATATAGACCGCAGTGTGAACACCCGTCAGTACGCACTGTAATAGAGATATAGACCGCAGTGTAAACACCCGTCAGTACGCACTGTAATAGAGATATAGACCGCAGTGTAAACACCCGTCAGTACGCACTGTAATGGAGATATAGACGCAGTGTAAACACCCGTCAGTACGCACTGTAATACAGATATAGACCGCAGTGTTAACACCCGTCAGTACGCACTGTAATAGAGATATAGACGCAGTGTAAACACCCGTCAGTACGCACTGTAATAGGGATATAGACCGCAGTGTAAACACCCGTCAGTACGCACTGTAATAGAAATATAGACCGCAGTGTAACCACCCGTAAGTACGCACTGTAATAGGGATAGAGACCGCCGTGTAAACACCCGTCAGTACGCACTGTAATAGAGATATAGACCGCGGTATAAACACCCGTCAGTACGCACTGTAATAGAGATATCGACCGCAGTGTAAACATCCGTCAGTACGCACTGTAATAGAGATATGGACCGCAGTGTAAACACCCGTCAGTACGCACTGTAATAGGGATGCAGACCGCAGTGTAAACACCCGTCAGTATGCACTGTAATAGAGATATAGACCGCAGTGTAAACACCCGTCAGTACGCACTGTAATAGGGATATAGACCGCAGTGTAAACACCCGTCAGTACGCACTGTAATAGGGATATAGACCGCAGTGTAAACACCCGTCAGTACGCACTGTAATAGAGATATAGACCGCAGTGTAAACACCCGTCAGTACGCACTGTAATAGAGATATAGACCGCAGTGTAAACACCCGTCAGTACGCACTGTAATCGGGATATAGACTGCAGTGTAAACACCCGTCAGTACGCACTGTAATAGGGATATAGACCGCAGTGTAAACACCCGTCAGTACGTACTGTAATAGAGATATAGACCGCAGTGTAAACACCCGTCAGTACGCACTGTAATAGGGATATAGACCGCAGTGTAAACACCCGTCAGTACGCAGTGTAATAGAGATATAGACCGCCGTGTGAACACCCGTCAGTACGCACTGTAATAGGGATATAGACCGCAGTGTAAACACCCGTCAGTACGCACTGTAATAGGGATATAGACCGCAGTGTAAACACCCGTCAGTACGCACTGTAATAGAGATATAGACCGCAGTGTAAACACCCGTCAGTACGCACTGTAATAGAGATATAGACCGCAGTGTAAACACCCGTCAGTGCGCACTGTAATTGGGATATAGACCGCAGTGTAAACACCCGTCAGTACGCACTGTAATAGAGATATAGACCACAGTGTAAACACCCGTCAGTACGCACTGTAATAGAGATATAGACCGCAGTGTAAACACGTCAGTACGCACTGTAATAGAGATATAGACCGCAGTGTAAACACACGTCAGTACGCACTGTAATAGGGATATAGACCGCAGTGTAAACACCCGTCAGTACGCACTGTAATAGAGATATAGACCGCAGTGTAAACACCCGTCAGTACGCACTGTAACAGAGATATAGACCGCAGTGTAAACACCCGTCAGTGCGCACTGTAATAGAGATATCGACCGCAGTGTAAACACCCGTCAGTGCGCACTGTAATAGGGATATAGACCGCAGTGTAAACACCCGTCAGTACGCACTGTAATAGAGATATAGACCGCAGTGTAAACACCCGTCAGTACGCACTGTAATAGGGATAGAGACCGCAGGGTAAACACCCGTCAGTACGCACTGTAATACAGATGTAGACCGCAGTGTAAACACCCGTCAGTACGCACTGTAATAGAGATATAGACCGCAGTGTAAACACCCGTCAGTACGCACTGTAATCGAGATATAGACCGCAGTGTAAACACCCGTCAGTACGCACTGTAATAGAGATATAGACCGCAGTGTGAACACCCGTCAGTACGCACTGTAATAGAGATATAGACCGCAGTGTAAACACCCGTCAGTACGCACTGTAATAGAGATATAGACCGCAGTGTAAACACCCGTCAGTACGCACTGTAATCGGGATATAGACCGCAGTGTAAACACCCGTCAGTACGCACTGTAATAGGGATATAGACCGCAGTGTAAACACCCGTCAGTACGTACTGTAATAGAGATATAGACCGCAGTGTGAACACCCGTCAGTACGCACTGTAATAGGGATATAGACCGCAGTGTAAACACCCGTCAGTACGCAGTGTAATAGAGATATAGACCGCCGTGTGAACACCCGTCAGTACGCACTGTAATAGGGATATAGACCGCAGTGTAAACACCCGTCAGTACGCACTGTAATAGGGATATAGACCGCAGTGTAAACACCCGTCAGTACGCACTGTAATAGAGATATAGACCGCAGTGTAAACACCCGTCAGTACGCACTGTAATAGAGATATAGACCGCAGTGTAAACACCCGTCAGTACGCACTGTAATTGGGATATAGACCGCAGTGTAAAAACCCGTCAGTACGCACTGTAATAGAGATATAGACCACAGTGTAAACACCCGTCAGTACGCACTGTAATAGAGATATAGACCGCAGTGTAAACACGTCAGTACGCACTGTAATAGAGATATAGACCGCAGTGTAAACACCCGTCAGTACGCACTGTAATAGAGATATAGACCGCAGTGTAAACACCCGTCAGTGCGCACTGTAATAGGGATATAGACCGCAGTGTAAACACGTCAGTACGCACTGTAATAGAGATATAGACCGCAGTGTAAACACCCGTCAGTACGCACTGTAATAGGGATATAGACCGCAGTGTAAACACCCGTCAGTACGCACTGTAATAGGGATATAGACCGCAGTGTAAACACCCGTCAGTACGCACTGTAATAGAGATATAGACCGCAGTGTAAACACCCGTCAGTACGCACTGTAACAGAGATATAGACCGCAGTGTAAACACCCGTCAGTGCGCACTGTAATAGAGATATCGACCGCAGTGTAAACACCCGTCAGTGCGCACTGTAATAGGGATATAGACCGCAGTGTAAACACCCGTCAGTACGCACTGTAATAGAGATATAGACCGCAGTGTAAACACCCGTCAGTACGCACTGTAATAGGGATAGAGACCGCAGGGTAAACACCCGTCAGTACGCACTGTAATACAGATGTAGACCGCAGTGTAAACACCCGTCAGTACGCACTGTAATAGAGATATAGACCGCAGTGTAAACACCCGTCAGTACGCACTGTAATCGAGATATAGACCGCAGTGTAAACACCCGTCAGTACGCACTGTAATAGAGATATAGACCGCAGTGTGAACACCCGTCAGTACGCACTGTAATAGGGATATAGACCGCAGTGTAAACACCCGTCAGTACGCACTGTAATACAGATATAGACCGCAGTGTTAACACCCGTCAGTACGCACTGTAATAGAGATATAGACGCAGTGTAAACACCCGTCAGTACGCACTGTAATAGGGATATAGACCGCAGTGTAAACACCCGTCAGTACGCACTGTAATAGAGATATAGACCGCAGTGTAAACACCCGTAAGTAGGCACTGTAATAGGGATAGAGACCGCAGTGTAAACACCCGTCAGTACGCACTGTAATAGAGATATAGACCGCAGTGTAAACACCCGTCAGTACGCACTGTAATAGGGATATAGACCGCAGTGTAAACACCCGTCAGTACGCACTGTAACAGGGATATAGACCGCAGTGTAAACACCCGTCAGTACGCACTGCAATAGAGATATAGACCGCAGTGTAAACACCCGTCAGTACGCACTGTAACAGGGATATAGACCGCAGTGTAAACACCCGTCAGTACGCAGTGTAATAGAGATATAGACCGCAGTGTAAACACCCGTCAGTACGCACTGTAATAGAGATATAGACCGCAGTGTAAACACCCGTCAGTACGCAATGTAATAGGGATATAGACCGCAGTGTAAACACCCGTCGGTACGCACTGTAATCGAGATATAGACCGCAGTGTAAACACCCGTCGGTACGCACTGTAATAGAGATATAGACCGCAGTGTAAACACCCGTCAGTACGCACTGTAATAGAGATATAGACCGCAGTGTAAACACCCGTCAGTACGCAGTGTAATAGGGATATAGACCGCAGTGTAAACACCCGTCAGTACGCACTGTAATAGGGATATAGACCGCAGTGTAAACACCCGTCAGTACGCACTGTAATAGAGATATAGACCGCAGTGTAAACACCCGTCAGTACGCAGTGTAATAGGGATATAGACCGCAGTGTAAACACCCGTCAGTACGCACTGTAATAGAGATATAGACCGCAGTGTAAACACCCGTCAGTACGCACTGTTATAGGGATATAGACCGCAGTGTAAACACCCGTCAGTACGCACTGTAATCGAGGTATAGACCGCAGTGTAAACGCCCGTCAGTACACACTGTAATAGAGATATGGACCGCAGTGTAAACACCCGTCAGTACGCACTGTAATAGAGATATAGACCACAGTGTAAACACCCGTCAGTACGCACTGTAATAGAGATATAGACCGCAGTGTAAACACCCGTCAGTGCGCACTGTAATAGGGATACAGACCGCAGTGTAAACACCCGTCAGTACACACTGTAATAGAGATATAGACCGCAGTGTAAACACCCGTCAGTACGCACTGTAATAGAGATATAGACCGCAGTGTAAACACCCGTCAGTACGCACTGTAATAGGGATACAGACCGCAGTGTAAACACCCGTCAGTACGCACTGTAATAGGGATATAGACCGCAGTGTAAACACCCGTCAGTACGCACTGTAATAGGGATATAGACCGCAGTGTACACACCCGTCAGTGCGCACTGTAATAGAGATATAGACCGCAGTGTAAACACCCGTCAGTACGCACTGTAATAGGGATATAGACCGCAGTGTAAACACCCGTCAGTACGCACTGTAATAGGGATATAGACTGCAGTGTAAACACCCGTCAGTACGCACTGTAATAGAGATATAGACCGTAGTGTAAACACCCGTCAGTACGCACTGTAATAGGGATAGAGACCGCAGTGTAAACACCCGTCAGTACGTACTGTAATAGAGATATAGACCGCAGTGTAAACACCCGTCAGTACGCACTGTAATAGGGATATAGACCGCAGTGTAAACACCCGTCAGTACGCACTGTAATAGAGATATAGACCGCAGTGTGAACACCCGTCAGTACGCACTGTAATAGAGATATAGACAGCAGTGTAAGCACCCGTCAGTACGCACTGTAATAGAGATATAGACCGCAGTGTAAACACCCGTCAGTACGCACTGTAATGGAGATATAGACGCAGTGTAAACACCCGTCAGTACGCACTGTAATACAGATATAGACCGCAGTGTTAACACCCGTCAGTACGCACTGTAATAGAGATATAGACGCAGTGTAAACACCCGTCAGTACGCACTGTAATAGGGATATAGACCGCAGTGTAAACACCCGTCAGTACGCACTGTAATAGAAATATAGACCGCAGTGTAAACACCCGTAAGTACGCACTGTAATAGGGATAGAGACCGCCGTGTAAACACCCGTCAGTACGCACTGTAATAGAGATATAGACCGCGGTATAAACACCCGTCAGTACGCACTGTAATAGAGATATCGACCGCAGTGGAAACACCCGTCAGTACGCACTGTAATAGAGATATGGACCGCAGTGTAAACACCCGTCAGTACGCACTGTAATAGGGATACAGACCGCAGTGTAAACACCCGTCAGTATGCACTGTAATAGAGATATAGACCGCAGTGTAAACACCCGTCAGTACGCACTGTAATAGAGATATAGACCGCAGTGTAAACACCCGTCAGTACGCACTGTAATAGGGATATAGACCGCAGTGTAAACACCCGTCAGTACGCACTGTAATAGGGATATAGACCGCAGTGTAAACACCCGTCAGTACGCACTGTAATAGAGATATAGACCACAGTGTAAACACCCGTCAGTACGCACTGTAATAGAGATATAGACCGCAGTGTAAACACCCGTCAGTACGCACTGTAATAGAGATATAGACCGCAGTGTAAACACCCGTCAGTACGCACTGTAATCGGGATATAGACCGCAGTGTAAACACCCGTCAGTACGCACTGTAATAGGGATATAGACCGCAGTGTAAACACCCGTCAGTACGTACTGTAATAGAGATATAGACCGCAGTGTGAACACCCGTCAGTACGCACTGTAATAGGGATATAGACCGCAGTGTAAACACCCGTCAGTACGCAGTGTAATAGAGATATAGACCGCCGTGTGAACACCCGTCAGTACGCACTGTAATAGGGATATAGACCGCAGTGTAAACACCCGTCAGTACGCACTGTAATAGGGATATAGACCGCAGTGTAAACACCCGTCAGTACGCACTGTAATAGAGATATAGACCGCAGTGTAAACACCCGTCAGTACGCACTGTAATAGAGATATAGACCGCAGTGTAAACACCCGTCAGTACGCACTGTAATTGGGATATAGACCGCAGTGTAAAAACCCGTCAGTACGCACTGTAATAGAGATATAGACCACAGTGTAAACACCCGTCAGTACGCACTGTAATAGAGATATAGACCGCAGTGTAAACACGTCAGTACGCACTGTAATAGAGATATAGACCGCAGTGTAAACACCCGTCAGTACGCACTGTAATAGAGATATAGACCGCAGTGTAAACACCCGTCAGTGCGCACTGTAATAGGGATATAGACCGCAGTGTAAACACGTCAGTACGCACTGTAATAGAGATATAGACCGCAGTGTAAACACCCGTCAGTACGCACTGTAATAGGGATATAGACCGCAGTGTAAACACCCGTCAGTACGCACTGTAATAGGGATATAGACCGCAGTGTAAACACCCGTCAGTACGCACTGTAATAGAGATATAGACCGCAGTGTAAACACCCGTCAGTACGCACTGTAACAGAGATATAGACCGCAGTGTAAACACCCGTCAGTGCGCACTGTAATAGAGATATCGACCGCAGTGTAAACACCCGTCAGTGCGCACTGTAATAGGGATATAGACCGCAGTGTAAACACCCGTCAGTACGCACTGTAATAGAGATATAGACCGCAGTGTAAACACCCGTCAGTACGCACTGTAATAGGGATAGAGACCGCAGGGTAAACACCCGTCAGTACGCACTGTAATACAGATGTAGACCGCAGTGTAAACACCCGTCAGTACGCACTGTAATAGAGATATAGACCGCAGTGTAAACACCCGTCAGTACGCACTGTAATCGAGATATAGACCGCAGTGTAAACACCCGTCAGTACGCACTGTAATAGAGATATAGACCGCAGTGTGAACACCCGTCAGTACGCACTGTAATAGGGATATAGACCGCAGTGTAAACACCCGTCAGTACGCACTGTAATACAGATATAGACCGCAGTGTTAACACCCGTCAGTACGCACTGTAATAGAGATATAGACGCAGTGTAAACACCCGTCAGTACGCACTGTAATAGGGATATAGACCGCAGTGTAAACACCCGTCAGTACGCACTGTAATAGAGATATAGACCGCAGTGAAAACACCCGTAAGTAGGCACTGTAATAGGGATAGAGACCGCAGTGTAAACACCCGTCAGTACGCACTGTAATAGAGATATAGACCGCAGTGTAAACACCCGTCAGTACGCACTGTAATAGGGATATAGACCGCAGTGTAAACACCCGTCAGTACGCACTGTAACAGGGATATAGACCGCAGTGTAAACACCCGTCAGTACGCACTGCAATAGAGATATAGACCGCAGTGTAAACACCCGTCAGTACGCACTGTAACAGGGATATAGACCGCAGTGTAAACACCCGTCAGTACGCAGTGTAATAGAGATATAGACCGCAGTGTAAACACCCGTCAGTACGCACTGTAATAGAGATATAGACCGCAGTGTAAACACCCGTCAGTACGCAATGTAATAGGGATATAGACCGCAGTGTAAACACCCGTCGGTACGCACTGTAATCGAGATATAGACCGCAGTGTAAACACCCGTCGGTACGCACTGTAATAGAGATATAGACCGCAGTGTAAACACCCGTCAGTACGCACTGTAATAGAGATATAGACCGCAGTGTAAACACCCGTCAGTACGCAGTGTAATAGGGATATAGACCGCAGTGTAAACACCCGTCAGTACGCTCTGTAATAGGGATATAGACCGCAGTGTAAACACCCGTCAGTACGCACTGTAATAGAGATATAGACCGCAGTGTAAACACCCGTCAGTACGCAGTGTAATAGGGATATAGACCGCAGTGTAAACACCCGTCAGTACGCACTGTAATAGAGATATAGACCGCAGTGTAAACACCCGTCAGTACGCACTGTTATAGGGATATAGACCGCAGTGTAAACACCCGTCAGTACGCACTGTAATCGAGGTATAGACCGCAGTGTAAACGCCCGTCAGTACACACTGTAATAGAGATATGGACCGCAGTGTAAACACCCGTCAGTACGCACTGTAATAGAGATATAGACCACAGTGTAAACACCCGTCAGTACGCACTGTAATAGAGATATAGACCGCAGTGTAAACACCCGTCAGTGCGCACTGTAATAGGGATACAGACCGCAGTGTAAACACCCGTCAGTACACACTGTAATAGAGATATAGACCGCAGTGTAAACACCCGTCAGTACGCACTGTAATAGAGATATAGACCGCAGTGTAAACACCCGTCAGTACGCACTGTAATAGGGATACAGACCGCAGTGTAAACACCCGTCAGTACGCACTGTAATAGGGATATAGACCGCAGTGTAAACACCCGTCAGTACGCACTGTAATAGGGATATAGACCGCAGTGTACACACCCGTCAGTGCGCACTGTAATAGAGATATAGACCGCAGTGTAAACACCCGTCAGTACGCACTGTAATAGGGATATAGACCGCAGTGTAAACACCCGTCAGTACGCACTGTAATAGGGATATAGACTGCAGTGTAAACACCCGTCAGTACGCACTGTAATAGAGATATAGACCGTAGTGTAAACACCCGTCAGTACGCACTGTAATAGGGATAGAGACCGCAGTGTAAACACCCGTCAGTACGTACTGTAATAGAGATATAGACCGCAGTGTAAACACCCGTCAGTACGCACTGTAATAGGGATATAGACCGCAGTGTAAACACCCGTCAGTACGCACTGTAATAGAGATATAGACCGCAGTGTGAACACCCGTCAGTACGCACTGTAATAGAGATATAGACAGCAGTGTAAGCACCCGTCAGTACGCACTGTAATAGAGATATAGACCGCAGTGTAAACACCCGTCAGTACGCACTGTAATGGAGATATAGACGCAGTGTAAACACCCGTCAGTACGCACTGTAATACAGATATAGACCGCAGTGTTAACACCCGTCAGTACGCACTGTAATAGAGATATAGACGCAGTGTAAACACCCGTCAGTACGCACTGTAATAGGGATATAGACCGCAGTGTAAACACCCGTCAGTACGCACTGTAATAGAAATATAGACCGCAGTGTAAACACCCGTAAGTACGCACTGTAATAGGGATAGAGACCGCCGTGTAAACACCCGTCAGTACGCACTGTAATAGAGATATAGACCGCGGTATAAACACCCGTCAGTACGCACTGTAATAGAGATATCGACCGCAGTGGAAACACCCGTCAGTACGCACTGTAATAGAGATATGGACCGCAGTGTAAACACCCGTCAGTACGCACTGTAATAGGGATACAGACCGCAGTGTAAACACCCGTCAGTATGCACTGTAATAGAGATATAGACCGCAGTGTAAACACCCGTCAGTACGCACTGTAATAGAGATATAGACCGCAGTGTAAACACCCGTCAGTACGCACTGTAATAGGGATATAGACCGCAGTGTAAACACCCGTCAGTACGCACTGTAATAGGGATATAGACTGCAGTGTAAACACCCGTCAGTACGCACTGTAATAGAGATATAGACCACAGTGTAAACACCCGTCAGTACGCACTGTAATAGAGATATAGACCGTAGTGTAAACACCCGTCAGTACGCACTGTAATAGGGATAGAGACCGCAGTGTAAACACCCGTCAGTACGTACTGTAATAGAGATATAGACCGCAGTGTAAACACCCGTCAGTACGCACTGTAATAGGGATATAGACCGCAGTGTAAACACCCGTCAGTACGCACTGTAATAGAGATATAGACCGCAGTGTGAACACCCGTCAGTACGCACTGTAATAGAGATATAGACAGCAGTGTAAGCACCCGTCAGTACGCACTGTAATAGAGATATAGACCGCAGTGTAAACACCCGTCAGTACGCACTGTAATGGAGATATAGACGCAGTGTAAACACCCGTCAGTACGCACTGTAATACAGATATAGACCGCAGTGTTAACACCCGTCAGTACGCACTGTAATAGAGATATAGACGCAGTGTAAACACCCGTCAGTACGCACTGTAATAGGGATATAGACCGCAGTGTAAACACCCGTCAGTACGCACTGTAATAGAAATATAGACCGCAGTGTAAACACCCGTAAGTACGCACTGTAATAGGGATAGAGACCGCCGTGTAAACACCCGTCAGTACGCACTGTAATAGAGATATAGACCGCGGTATAAACACCCGTCAGTACGCACTGTAATAGAGATATCGACCGCAGTGGAAACACCCGTCAGTACGCACTGTAATAGAGATATGGACCGCAGTGTAAACACCCGTCAGTACGCACTGTAATAGGGATACAGACCGCAGTGTAAACACCCGTCAGTATGCACTGTAATAGAGATATAGACCGCAGTGTAAACACCCGTCAGTACGCACTGTAATAGAGATATAGACCGCAGTGTAAACACCCGTCAGTACGCACTGTAATAGGGATATAGACCGCAGTGTAAACACCCGTCAGTACGCACTGTAATAGGGATATAGACTGCAGTGTAAACACCCGTCAGTACGCACTGTAATAGAGATATAGACCACAGTGTAAACACCCGTCAGTACGCACTGTAATAGAGATATAGACCGCAGTGTAAACACGTCAGTACGCACTGTAATAGAGATATAGACCGCAGTGTAAACACCCGTCAGTACGCACTGTAATAGAGATATAGACCGCAGTGTAAACACCCGTCAGTGCGCACTGTAATAGGGATATAGACCGCAGTGTAAACACGTCAGTACGCACTGTAATAGAGATATAGACCGCAGTGTAAACACCCGTCAGTACGCACTGTAATAGGGATATAGACCGCAGTGTAAACACCCGTCAGTACGCACTGTAATAGGGATATAGACCGCAGTGTAAACACCCGTCAGTACGCACTGTAATAGAGATATAGACCGCAGTGTAAACACCCGTCAGTACGCACTGTAACAGAGATATAGACCGCAGTGTAAACACCCGTCAGTGCGCACTGTAATAGAGATATCGACCGCAGTGTAAACACCCGTCAGTGCGCACTGTAATAGGGATATAGACCGCAGTGTAAACACCCGTCAGTACGCACTGTAATAGAGATATAGACCGCAGTGTAAACACCCGTCAGTACGCACTGTAATAGGGATAGAGACCGCAGGGTAAACACCCGTCAGTACGCACTGTAATAGAGATATAGACCGCAGTGTAAACACCCGTAAGTAGGCACTGTAATAGGGATAGAGACCGCCGTGTAAACACCCGTCAGTACGCACTGTAATAGAGATATAGACCGCAGTGTAAACACCCGTCAGTACGCACTGTAATAGAGATATAGACCGCAGTGTAAACACCCGTCAGTACGCACTGTAATAGGGATATAGACCGCAGTGTAAACACCCGTCAGTACGCACTGTAACAGGGATATAGACCGCAGTGTAAACACCCGTCAGTACGCACTGTAATAGAGATATAGACCGCAGTGTAAACACCCGTCAGTACGCACTGTAACAGGGATATAGACCGCAGTGTAAACACCCGTCAGTACGCACTGTAATAGAGATATAGACCGCAGTGTAAACACCCGTCAGTACGCACTGTAACAGGGATATAGACCGCAGTGTAAACACCCGTCAGTACGCAGTGTAATAGAGATATAGACCGCAGTGTAAACACCCGTCAGTACGCAATGTAATAGGGATATAGACCGCAGTGTAAACACCCGTCGGTACGCATTGTAATCGAGATATAGACCGCAGTGTAAACACCCGTCAGTACGCACTGTAATAGGGATAGAGACCGCCGTGTAAACACCCGTCAGTACGCACTGTAATAGAGATATAGACCGCGGTATAAACACCCGTCAGTACGCACTGTAATAGAGATATCGACCGCAGTGGAAACACCCGTCAGTACGCACTGTAATAGAGATATGGACCGCAGTGTAAACACCCGTCAGTACGCACTGTAATAGGGATACAGACCGCAGTGTAAACACCCGTCAGTATGCACTGTAATAGAGATATAGACCGCAGTGTAAACACCCGTCAGTACGCACTGTAATAGAGATATAGACCGCAGTGTAAACACCCGTCAGTACGCACTGTAATAGGGATATAGACCGCAGTGTAAACACCCGTCAGTACGCACTGTAATAGGGATATAGACCGCAGTGTAAACACCCGTCAGTACGCACTGTAATAGAGATATAGACCACAGTGTAAACACCCGTCAGTACGCACTGTAATAGAGATATAGACCGCAGTGTAAACACGTCAGTACGCACTGTAATAGAGATATAGACCGCAGTGTAAACACCCGTCAGTACGCACTGTAATAGAGATATAGACCGCAGTGTAAACACCCGTCAGTGCGCACTGTAATAGGGATATAGACCGCAGTGTAAACACGTCAGTACGCACTGTAATAGAGATATAGACCGCAGTGTAAACACCCGTCAGTACGCACTGTAATAGGGATATAGACCGCAGTGTAAACACCCGTCAGTACGCACTGTAATAGGGATATAGACCGCAGTGTAAACACCCGTCAGTACGCACTGTAATAGAGATATAGACCGCAGTGTAAACACCCGTCAGTACGCACTGTAACAGAGATATAGACCGCAGTGTAAACACCCGTCAGTGCGCACTGTAATAGAGATATCGACCGCAGTGTAAACACCCGTCAGTGCGCACTGTAATAGGGATATAGACCGCAGTGTAAACACCCGTCAGTACGCACTGTAATAGAGATATAGACCGCAGTGTAAACACCCGTCAGTACGCACTGTAATAGGGATAGAGACCGCAGGGTAAACACCCGTCAGTACGCACTGTAATAGAGATATAGACCGCAGTGTAAACACCCGTAAGTAGGCACTGTAATAGGGATAGAGACCGCCGTGTAAACACCCGTCAGTACGCACTGTAATAGAGATATAGACCGCAGTGTAAACACCCGTCAGTACGCACTGTAATAGAGATATAGACCGCAGTGTAAACACCCGTCAGTACGCACTGTAATAGGGATATAGACCGCAGTGTAAACACCCGTCAGTACGCACTGTAAAGGGATATAGACCGCAGTGTAAACACCCGTCAGTACGCACTGTAATAGAGATATAGACCGCAGTGTAAACACCCGTCAGTACGCACTGTAACAGGGATATAGACCGCAGTGTAAACACCCGTCAGTACGCACTGTAATAGAGATATAGACCGCAGTGTAAACACCCGTCAGTACGCACTGTAACAGGGATATAGACCGCAGTGTAAACACCCGTCAGTACGCAGTGTAATAGAGATATAGACCGCAGTGTAAACACCCGTCAGTACGCAATGTAATAGGGATATAGACCGCAGTGTAAACACCCGTCGGTACGCATTGTAATCGAGATATAGACCGCAGTGTAAACACCCGTCAGTACGCACTGTAATAGAGATATAGACCGCAGTGTAAACACCCGTCAGTACGCACTGTAATAGAGATATAGACCGCAGTGTAAACACCCGTCAGTACGCAGTGTAATAGGGATATAGACCGCAGTGTAAACACCCGTCAGTACGCACTGTAATAGAGATATAGACCGCAGTGTAAACACCCGTCAGTACGCACTGTAATAGGGATATAGACCGCAGTGTAAACACCCGTCAGAACGCACTGTAATCGAGGTATAGACCGCAGTGTAAACGCCAGTCAGTACACACTGTAATAGAGATATGGACCGCAGTGTAAACACCCGTCAGTACGCACTGTAATAGAGATTTAGACCGCAGTGTAAACACCCGTCAGTACGCACTGTAATAGAGATATAGACCGCAGTGTAAACACCCGTCAGTGCGCACTGTAATAGGGATACAGACCGCAGTGTAAACACCCGTCAGTACACACTGTAATAGAGATATAGACCGCAGTGTAAACACCCGTCAGTACGCACTGTAATAGAGCTATAGACCGCAGTGTAAACACCCGTCAGTACGCACTGTAATAGGGATACAGACCGCAGTGTAAACACCCGTCAGTACGCACTGTAATAGGGATATAGACCACAGTGTAAACACCCGTCAGTACGCACTGTAATAGGGATATAGACCGCAGTGTAAACACCCGTCAGTGCGCACTGTAATAGAGATAGAGACCGCAGTGTAAACACCCGTCAGTACGTACTGTAATAGAGATATAGACCGCAGTGTAAACACCCGTCAGTACGCACTGTAATAGGGATATAGACTGCAGTGTAAACACCCGTCAGTACGCACTGTAATAGAGATATAGACCGTAGTGTAAACACCCGTCAGTACGCACTGTAATAGGGATAGAGACCGCAGTGTAAACACCTGTCAGTACGTACTGTAATAGAGATATAGACCGCAGTGTAAACACCCGTCAGTACGCACTGTAATAGGGATATAGACCGCAGTGTAAACACCCGTCAGTACGCACTGTAATAGAGATATAGACCGCAGTGTGAACACCCGTCAGTACGCACTGTAATAGAGATATAGACCGCAGTGTAAACACCCGTCAGTACGCACTGTAATGGAGATATAGACGCAGTGTAAACACCCGTCAGTACGCACTGTAATACAGATATAGACCGCAGTGTTAACACCCGTCAGTACGCACTGTAATAGAGATATAGACGCAGTGTAAACACCCGTCAGTACGCACTGTAATAGGGATATAGACCGCAGTGTAAACACCCGTCAGTACGCACTGTAATAGAAATATAGACCGCAGTGTAATCACCCGTAAGTACGCACTGTAATAGGGATAGAGACCGCCGTGTAAACACCCGTCAGTACGCACTGTAATAGAGATATAGACCGCGGTATAAACACCCGTCAGTACGCACTGTAATAGAGATATCGACCGCAGTGTAAACACCCGTCAGTACGCACTGTAATAGAGATATGGACCGCAGTGTAAACACCCGTCAGTACGCACTGTAATAGGGATACAGACCGCAGTGTAAACACCCGTCAGTATGCACTGTAATAGAGATATAGACCGCAGTGTAAACACCCGTCAGTACGCACTGTAATAGAGATATAGACCGCAGTGTAAACACCCGTCAGTACACACTGTAATAGGGATATAGACCGCAGTGTAAACACCCGTCAGTACGCACTGTAATAGGGATATAGACCGCAGTGTAAACACCCGTCAGTACGCACTGTAATAGAGATATAGACCGCAGTGTAAACACCCGTCAGTACGCACTGTAATAGAGATATAGACCGCGGTGTAAACACCCGTCAGTACGCACTGTAATAGAGATATTGACCACAGTGTAAACACACGTCAGTACGCACTGTAATAGAGATATAGACCGCAGTGTAAACACCCGTCAGTACGCACTGTAATAGAGATATAGACCGCAGTGTAAACACCCGTCAGTACGCACTGTAATAGGGATATAGACCGCAGTGTAAACACCCGTCAGTACGCACTGTAATAGGGATATAGACCGCAGTGTAAACACCCGTCAGTACGCACTGTAATAGAGATATTGACCGCAGTGTAAACACCCGTCAGTACGCACTGTAATAGGGATATAGACCGCAGTGTAAACACCCGTCAGTACGCACTGTAATAGGGATATAGACCGCAGTGTAAACACCCGTCAGTACGCACTGTAATAGAGATATAGACCGCAGTGTAAACACCCGTCAGTACGCACTGTAATAGAGATATAGACCGCAGTGTAAACACCCGTCAGTACGCACTGTAATAGGGATATAGACCGCAGTGTAAACACCCGTCAGTACGCACTGTAATAGAGATATAGACCGCAGTGTAAACACCCGTCAGTACGCACTGTAATAGAGATATAGACCGCAGTGTAAACACCCGTCAGTACGCACTGTAATAGAGATACAGACCGCAGTGTAAACACCCGTCAGTACGCACTGTAATAGAGATATTGACCGCAGTGTAAACACCCGTCAGTACGCACTGTAATAGGGATACAGACCGCAGTGTAAACACCCGTCAGTACGCACTGTAATACAGATATAGACCGCGGTGTAAACACCCGTCAGTACGCACTGTAATAGGGATATAGACCGCAGTGTAAACACCCGTCAGTACGCACTGTAATAGGGATATAGACTGCAGTGTAAACACCCGTCAGTACGCACTGTAATAGGGATATAGACTGCAGTGTAAACACCCGTCAGCACGCACTGTAATAGGGATATAGACCGCAGTGTAAACACCCGTCAGTATGCACTGTAATAGAGATATAGACCGCAGTGTAAACACCCGTCGGTACGCACTGTAATAGGGATATAGACCACAGTGTAAACACCCATCAGTATGCACTGTAATAGAGATATAGACCGCAGTGTGAACACCCGTCAGTACGCACTGTAATAGGCATATAGACCGCAGTGTAAACACCCGTCAGTACGCACTGTAATAGGGATATAGACTGCAGTGTAAACACCCGTCAGTACGCAATGTAATAGAGATATAGACCGCAGTGTAAACACCCGTCAGTATGCACTGTAATAGAGATATAGACCGCAGTGTAAACACCCGTCAGTACGCACTGTAATAGGGATATAGACCGCAGTGTAAACACCCGTCAGTACGCACTGTAATAGAGATATAGACCGCAGTGTAAACACCCGTCAGTACGCACTGTAATAGGGATATAGACCGCAGTGTAAACACCCGTCAGTACGCACTGTAATAGAGATATAGACCGCAGTGTGTACACCCGTCAGTACGCACTGTAATAGAGATATAGACCGCAGTGTAAACACCCGTCAGTACGCACTGTAATAGGGATATAGACCGCAGTGTAAACACCCGTCAGTACGCAATGTAATAGAGATATAGACCGCAGTGTAAACACCCGTCAGTATGCACTGTAATAGAGATATAGACCGCAGTGTGAACACCCGTCAGTACGCACTGTAATAGAGATATAGACCACAGTGTAAACACCCGTCAGTACGCACTGTAATAGGGATATAGACCGCAGTGTAAACACCCGTCAGTACGCACTGTAATAGAGATATAGACCGCAGTGTAAACACCCGTCAGTACGCACTGTAATAGGGATATAGACCGCAGTGTAAACACCCGTCAGTTCGCACTGTAATAGAGATATAGACCGCAGTGTAAACACCCGTCAGTACGCACTGTAATAGGGATATAGACCGCAGTGTAAACACCCGTCAGTACGCACTGTAATAGGGATATAGACCGCAGTGTAAACACCCGTCAGTACGCACTGTAATAGGGATATAGACCGCAGTGTAAACACCCGTCAGTACGCACTGTAATAGGGATATAGACTGCAGTGTTAACACCCGCCAGTACGCACTGTAATAGGGATATAGACCGCAGTGTAAACACCCGTCAGTACGCACTGTAATAGGGATATAGACCGCAGTGTAAACACCCGTAAGTACGCACTGTAATAGGGATATAGACCGCAGTGTAAACACCCGTCAGTACGCACTGTAATCGGGATATAGACCGCAGTGTAAACACCCGTCAGTACGCACTGTAATAGAGATATAGACCGCAGTGTAAACACCCGTCAGTACGCACTGTAATAGAGATATAGACCGCAGTGTAAACACCCGTCAGTACGCACTGTAATAGAGATATAGACCGCGGTGTAAACACCCGTCAGTACGCACTGTAATAGAGATATAGACCGCGGTGTAAACACCCGTCAGTACGCACTGTAATGGAGATATAGACCGCGGTGTAAACACCCGTCAGTACGCACTGTAATAGAGATATAGACCGCAGTGTAAACACCCGTCAGTACGCACTGTAATAGGGATATAGACCGCAGTGTAAACACCCGTCAGTACGCACTGTAATAGAGATATAGACCGCAGTGTAAACACCCGTCAGTACGCACTGTAATAGGGATATAGACCGCAGTGTAAACACCCGTCAGTACGCACTGTAATAGGGATATAGACCGCAGTGTAAACACCCGTCAGTACGCACTGTAATAGAGATATAGACCGCAGTGTAAACACCCGTCAGTACGCACTGTAATAGAGATATAGACCGCAGTGTAAACACCCGTCAGTACGTACTGTAATAGAGATATAGACCGCAGTGTAAACACCCGTCAGTACGCAGTGTAATAGAGATATAGACCGCGGTGTAAACACCCGTCAGTACGTACTGTAATAGAGATATAGACCGCGGTGTAAACACCCGTCAGTACGCAGTGTAATAGAGATATAGACCGCGGTGTAAACACCCGTCAGTACGCACTGTAATAGGGATATAGACCGCAGTGTAAACACCCGTCAGTACGCAGTGTAAACACCCGTCAGTACGCACTGTAATAGGGATATAGACCGCAGTGTAAACACCCGTCAGTACGCACTGTAATAGGGATATAGACCGCAGTGTAAACACCCGTCAGTACGCACTGTAATAGGGATATAGACCGCAGTGTAAACACCCGTCAGTACGCAGTGTAATAGAGATATAGACCGCAGTGTAAACACCCGTCAGTACGCACTGTAATAGGGATATAGACCGCAGTGTAAACACCCGTCAGTACGCACTGTAATAGAGATATAGACCGCAGTGTAAACACCCGTCAGTACGTACTGTAATAGAGATATAGACCGCAGTGTAAACACCCGTCAGTACGCACTGTAATAGGGATATAGACTGCAGTGTAAACACCCGTCAGTACGCACTGTAATAGAGATATAGACCGTAGTGTAAACACCCGTCAGTACGCACTGTAATAGGGATATAGACAGCAGTGTAAACACCCGTCAGTACGTACTGTAATAGAGATATAGACCGCAGTGTAAACACCCGTCAGTACGCACTGTAATAGAGATATAGACCGCAGTGTAAACACCCGTCAGTACGCACTGTAATAGGGATATAGACCGCAGTGTAAACACCCGTCAGTACGCACTGTAATAGGTATATAGACTGCAGTGTAAACACCCGTCAGTACGCACTGTAATAGAGTTATGGACCGTAGTGTAAACACCCGTCAGTACGCACTGTAATAGGGATATAGACCGCAGTGTAAACACCCGTCAGTACGTACTGTAATAGAGATATAGACCGCAGTGTAAACACCCGTCAGTACGCACTGTAATAGGGATATAGACCGCAGTGTAAACACCCGTCAGTACGCACTGTAATAGAGATATAGACCGCAGTGTAAACACCCGTCAGTACGCTCTGTAATAGGGATATAGACCGCAGTGTAAACACCCGTCAGTACGTACTGTAATAGAGATATAGACCGCAGTGTAAACCCCCGTCAGTACGCACTGTAATAGGGATATAGACCGCAGTGTAAACACCCGTCAGTTCGCACTGTAATAGAGATATAGACCGCAGTGTAAACACCCGTCAGTACGCACTGTAATAGAGATATAGACCGCAGTGTAAACACCCGTCAGTACGCACTGTAATAGAGATATAGACCGCAGTGTAAACACCCGTCAGTACGCACTGTAATAGGGATACAGACCGCAGTGTAAACACCCGTCAGTACACACTGTAATAGAGATACAGACCGCAGTGTAAACACCCGTCAGTACGCACTGTAATAGAGATATTGACCGCAGTGTAAACACCCGTCAGTACGCACTGTAATAGGGATATAGACCGCAGTGTAAACACCCGTCAGTACGCACTGTAATAGGGATATAGACCGCAGTGTAAACACCCGTCAGTACGCACTGTAATAGGGATATAGACCGCAGTGTAAACACCCGTCAGTACGCACTGTAATAGGGATATAGACTGCAGTGTAAACACCCGTCAGTACGCACTGTAATAGAGATATAGACCACAGTGTAAACACCCGTCAGTACGCACTGTAATAGAGATATAGACCGCAGTGTAAACACGTCAGTACGCACTGTAATAGAGATATAGACCGCAGTGTAAACACCCGTCAGTACGCACTGTAATAGAGATATAGACCGCAGTGTAAACACCCGTCAGTGCGCACTGTAATAGGGATATAGACCGCAGTGTAAACACGTCAGTACGCACTGTAATAGAGATATAGACCGCAGTGTAAACACCCGTCAGTACGCACTGTAATAGGGATATAGACCGCAGTGTAAACACCCGTCAGTACGCACTGTAATAGGGATATAGACCGCAGTGTAAACACCCGTCAGTACGCACTGTAATAGAGATATAGACCGCAGTGTAAACACCCGTCAGTACGCACTGTAACAGAGATATAGACCGCAGTGTAAACACCCGTCAGTGCGCACTGTAATAGAGATATCGACCGCAGTGTAAACACCCGTCAGTGCGCACTGTAATAGGGATATAGACCGCAGTGTAAACACCCGTCAGTACGCACTGTAATAGAGATATAGACCGCAGTGTAAACACCCGTCAGTACGCACTGTAATAGGGATAGAGACCGCAGGGTAAACACCCGTCAGTACGCACTGTAATAGAGATATAGACCGCAGTGTAAACACCCGTAAGTAGGCACTGTAATAGGGATAGAGACCGCCGTGTAAACACCCGTCAGTACGCACTGTAATAGAGATATAGACCGCAGTGTAAACACCCGTCAGTACGCACTGTAATAGAGATATAGACCGCAGTGTAAACACCCGTCAGTACGCACTGTAATAGGGATATAGACCGCAGTGTAAACACCCGTCAGTACGCACTGTAACAGGGATATAGACCGCAGTGTAAACACCCGTCAGTACGCACTGTAATAGAGATATAGACCGCAGTGTAAACACCCGTCAGTACGCACTGTAACAGGGATATAGACCGCAGTGTAAACACCCGTCAGTACGCACTGTAATAGAGATATAGACCGCAGTGTAAACACCCGTCAGTACGCACTGTAACAGGGATATAGACCGCAGTGTAAACACCCGTCAGTACGCAGTGTAATAGAGATATAGACCGCAGTGTAAACACCCGTCAGTACGCAATGTAATAGGGATATAGACCGCAGTGTAAACACCCGTCGGTACGCATTGTAATCGAGATATAGACCGCAGTGTAAACACCCGTCAGTACGCACTGTAATAGGGATAGAGACCGCCGTGTAAACACCCGTCAGTACGCACTGTAATAGAGATATAGACCGCGGTATAAACACCCGTCAGTACGCACTGTAATAGAGATATCGACCGCAGTGGAAACACCCGTCAGTACGCACTGTAATAGAGATATGGACCGCAGTGTAAACACCCGTCAGTACGCACTGTAATAGGGATACAGACCGCAGTGTAAACACCCGTCAGTATGCACTGTAATAGAGATATAGACCGCAGTGTAAACACCCGTCAGTACGCACTGTAATAGAGATATAGACCGCAGTGTAAACACCCGTCAGTACGCACTGTAATAGGGATATAGACCGCAGTGTAAACACCCGTCAGTACGCACTGTAATAGGGATATAGACCGCAGTGTAAACACCCGTCAGTACGCACTGTAATAGAGATATAGACCACAGTGTAAACACCCGTCAGTACGCACTGTAATAGAGATATAGACCGCAGTGTAAACACGTCAGTACGCACTGTAATAGAGATATAGACCGCAGTGTAAACACCCGTCAGTACGCACTGTAATAGAGATATAGACCGCAGTGTAAACACCCGTCAGTGCGCACTGTAATAGGGATATAGACCGCAGTGTAAACACGTCAGTACGCACTGTAATAGAGATATAGACCGCAGTGTAAACACCCGTCAGTACGCACTGTAATAGGGATATAGACCGCAGTGTAAACACCCGTCAGTACGCACTGTAATAGGGATATAGACCGCAGTGTAAACACCCGTCAGTACGCACTGTAATAGAGATATAGACCGCAGTGTAAACACCCGTCAGTACGCACTGTAACAGAGATATAGACCGCAGTGTAAACACCCGTCAGTGCGCACTGTAATAGAGATATCGACCGCAGTGTAAACACCCGTCAGTGCGCACTGTAATAGGGATATAGACCGCAGTGTAAACACCCGTCAGTACGCACTGTAATAGAGATATAGACCGCAGTGTAAACACCCGTCAGTACGCACTGTAATAGGGATAGAGACCGCAGGGTAAACACCCGTCAGTACGCACTGTAATAGAGATATAGACCGCAGTGTAAACACCCGTAAGTAGGCACTGTAATAGGGATAGAGACCGCCGTGTAAACACCCGTCAGTACGCACTGTAATAGAGATATAGACCGCAGTGTAAACACCCGTCAGTACGCACTGTAATAGAGATATAGACCGCAGTGTAAACACCCGTCAGTACGCACTGTAATAGGGATATAGACCGCAGTGTAAACACCCGTCAGTACGCACTGTAACAGGGATATAGACCGCAGTGTAAACACCCGTCAGTACGCACTGTAATAGAGATATAGACCGCAGTGTAAACACCCGTCAGTACGCACTGTAACAGGGATATAGACCGCAGTGTAAACACCCGTCAGTACGCACTGTAATAGAGATATAGACCGCAGTGTAAACACCCGTCAGTACGCACTGTAACAGGGATATAGACCGCAGTGTAAACACCCGTCAGTACGCAGTGTAATAGAGATATAGACCGCAGTGTAAACACCCGTCAGTACGCAATGTAATAGGGATATAGACCGCAGTGTAAACACCCGTCGGTACGCATTGTAATCGAGATATAGACCGCAGTGTAAACACCCGTCAGTACGCACTGTAATAGAGATATAGACCGCAGTGTAAACACCCGTCAGTACGCACTGTAATAGAGATATAGACCGCAGTGTAAACACCCGTCAGTACGCAGTGTAATAGGGATATAGACCGCAGTGTAAACACCCGTCAGTACGCACTGTAATAGAGATATAGACCGCAGTGTAAACACCCGTCAGTACGCACTGTAATAGGGATATAGACCGCAGTGTAAACACCCGTCAGAACGCACTGTAATCGAGGTATAGACCGCAGTGTAAACGCCAGTCAGTACACACTGTAATAGAGATATGGACCGCAGTGTAAACACCCGTCAGTACGCACTGTAATAGAGATTTAGACCGCAGTGTAAACACCCGTCAGTACGCACTGTAATAGAGATATAGACCGCAGTGTAAACACCCGTCAGTGCGCACTGTAATAGGGATACAGACCGCAGTGTAAACACCCGTCAGTACACACTGTAATAGAGATATAGACCGCAGTGTAAACACCCGTCAGTACGCACTGTAATAGAGCTATAGACCGCAGTGTAAACACCCGTCAGTACGCACTGTAATAGGGATACAGACCGCAGTGTAAACACCCGTCAGTACGCACTGTAATAGGGATATAGACCACAGTGTAAACACCCGTCAGTACGCACTGTAATAGGGATATAGACCGCAGTGTAAACACCCGTCAGTGCGCACTGTAATAGAGATAGAGACCGCAGTGTAAACACCCGTCAGTACGTACTGTAATAGAGATATAGACCGCAGTGTAAACACCCGTCAGTACGCACTGTAATAGGGATATAGACTGCAGTGTAAACACCCGTCAGTACGCACTGTAATAGAGATATAGACCGTAGTGTAAACACCCGTCAGTACGCACTGTAATAGGGATAGAGACCGCAGTGTAAACACCTGTCAGTACGTACTGTAATAGAGATATAGACCGCAGTGTAAACACCCGTCAGTACGCACTGTAATAGGGATATAGACCGCAGTGTAAACACCCGTCAGTACGCACTGTAATAGAGATATAGACCGCAGTGTGAACACCCGTCAGTACGCACTGTAATAGAGATATAGACCGCAGTGTAAACACCCGTCAGTACGCACTGTAATGGAGATATAGACGCAGTGTAAACACCCGTCAGTACGCACTGTAATACAGATATAGACCGCAGTGTTAACACCCGTCAGTACGCACTGTAATAGAGATATAGACGCAGTGTAAACACCCGTCAGTACGCACTGTAATAGGGATATAGACCGCAGTGTAAACACCCGTCAGTACGCACTGTAATAGAAATATAGACCGCAGTGTAATCACCCGTAAGTACGCACTGTAATAGGGATAGAGACCGCCGTGTAAACACCCGTCAGTACGCACTGTAATAGAGATATAGACCGCGGTATAAACACCCGTCAGTACGCACTGTAATAGAGATATCGACCGCAGTGTAAACACCCGTCAGTACGCACTGTAATAGAGATATGGACCGCAGTGTAAACACCCGTCAGTACGCACTGTAATAGGGATACAGACCGCAGTGTAAACACCCGTCAGTATGCACTGTAATAGAGATATAGACCGCAGTGTAAACACCCGTCAGTACGCACTGTAATAGAGATATAGACCGCAGTGTAAACACCCGTCAGTACACACTGTAATAGGGATATAGACCGCAGTGTAAACACCCGTCAGTACGCACTGTAATAGGGATATAGACCGCAGTGTAAACACCCGTCAGTACGCACTGTAATAGAGATATAGACCGCAGTGTAAACACCCGTCAGTACGCACTGTAATAGAGATATAGACCGCGGTGTAAACACCCGTCAGTACGCACTGTAATAGAGATATTGACCACAGTGTAAACACACGTCAGTACGCACTGTAATAGAGATATAGACCGCAGTGTAAACACCCGTCAGTACGCACTGTAATAGAGATATAGACCGCAGTGTAAACACCCGTCAGTACGCACTGTAATAGGGATATAGACCGCAGTGTAAACACCCGTCAGTACGCACTGTAATAGGGATATAGACCGCAGTGTAAACACCCGTCAGTACGCACTGTAATAGAGATATTGACCGCAGTGTAAACACCCGTCAGTACGCACTGTAATAGGGATATAGACCGCAGTGTAAACACCCGTCAGTACGCACTGTAATAGGGATATAGACCGCAGTGTAAACACCCGTCAGTACGCACTGTAATAGAGATATAGACCGCAGTGTAAACACCCGTCAGTACGCACTGTAATAGAGATATAGACCGCAGTGTAAACACCCGTCAGTACGCACTGTAATAGGGATATAGACCGCAGTGTAAACACCCGTCAGTACGCACTGTAATAGAGATATAGACCGCAGTGTAAACACCCGTCAGTACGCACTGTAATAGAGATATAGACCGCAGTGTAAACACCCGTCAGTACGCACTGTAATAGAGATACAGACCGCAGTGTAAACACCCGTCAGTACGCACTGTAATAGAGATATTGACCGCAGTGTAAACACCCGTCAGTACGCACTGTAATAGGGATACAGACCGCAGTGTAAACACCCGTCAGTACGCACTGTAATACAGATATAGACCGCGGTGTAAACACCCGTCAGTACGCACTGTAATAGGGATATAGACCGCAGTGTAAACACCCGTCAGTACGCACTGTAATAGGGATATAGACTGCAGTGTAAACACCCGTCAGTACGCACTGTAATAGGGATATAGACTGCAGTGTAAACACCCGTCAGCACGCACTGTAATAGGGATATAGACCGCAGTGTAAACACCCGTCAGTATGCACTGTAATAGAGATATAGACCGCAGTGTAAACACCCGTCGGTACGCACTGTAATAGGGATATAGACCACAGTGTAAACACCCATCAGTATGCACTGTAATAGAGATATAGACCGCAGTGTGAACACCCGTCAGTACGCACTGTAATAGGCATATAGACCGCAGTGTAAACACCCGTCAGTACGCACTGTAATAGGGATATAGACTGCAGTGTAAACACCCGTCAGTACGCAATGTAATAGAGATATAGACCGCAGTGTAAACACCCGTCAGTATGCACTGTAATAGAGATATAGACCGCAGTGTAAACACCCGTCAGTACGCACTGTAATAGGGATATAGACCGCAGTGTAAACACCCGTCAGTACGCACTGTAATAGAGATATAGACCGCAGTGTAAACACCCGTCAGTACGCACTGTAATAGGGATATAGACCGCAGTGTAAACACCCGTCAGTACGCACTGTAATAGAGATATAGACCGCAGTGTGTACACCCGTCAGTACGCACTGTAATAGAGATATAGACCGCAGTGTAAACACCCGTCAGTACGCACTGTAATAGGGATATAGACCGCAGTGTAAACACCCGTCAGTACGCAATGTAATAGAGATATAGACCGCAGTGTAAACACCCGTCAGTATGCACTGTAATAGAGATATAGACCGCAGTGTGAACACCCGTCAGTACGCACTGTAATAGAGATATAGACCACAGTGTAAACACCCGTCAGTACGCACTGTAATAGGGATATAGACCGCAGTGTAAACACCCGTCAGTACGCACTGTAATAGAGATATAGACCGCAGTGTAAACACCCGTCAGTACGCACTGTAATAGGGATATAGACCGCAGTGTAAACACCCGTCAGTTCGCACTGTAATAGAGATATAGACCGCAGTGTAAACACCCGTCAGTACGCACTGTAATAGGGATATAGACCGCAGTGTAAACACCCGTCAGTACGCACTGTAATAGGGATATAGACCGCAGTGTAAACACCCGTCAGTACGCACTGTAATAGGGATATAGACCGCAGTGTAAACACCCGTCAGTACGCACTGTAATAGGGATATAGACTGCAGTGTTAACACCCGCCAGTACGCACTGTAATAGGGATATAGACCGCAGTGTAAACACCCGTCAGTACGCACTGTAATAGGGATATAGACCGCAGTGTAAACACCCGTAAGTACGCACTGTAATAGGGATATAGACCGCAGTGTAAACACCCGTCAGTACGCACTGTAATCGGGATATAGACCGCAGTGTAAACACCCGTCAGTACGCACTGTAATAGAGATATAGACCGCAGTGTAAACACCCGTCAGTACGCACTGTAATAGAGATATAGACCGCAGTGTAAACACCCGTCAGTACGCACTGTAATAGAGATATAGACCGCGGTGTAAACACCCGTCAGTACGCACTGTAATAGAGATATAGACCGCGGTGTAAACACCCGTCAGTACGCACTGTAATGGAGATATAGACCGCGGTGTAAACACCCGTCAGTACGCACTGTAATAGAGATATAGACCGCAGTGTAAACACCCGTCAGTACGCACTGTAATAGGGATATAGACCGCAGTGTAAACACCCGTCAGTACGCACTGTAATAGAGATATAGACCGCAGTGTAAACACCCGTCAGTACGCACTGTAATAGGGATATAGACCGCAGTGTAAACACCCGTCAGTACGCACTGTAATAGGGATATAGACCGCAGTGTAAACACCCGTCAGTACGCACTGTAATAGAGATATAGACCGCAGTGTAAACACCCGTCAGTACGCACTGTAATAGAGATATAGACCGCAGTGTAAACACCCGTCAGTACGTACTGTAATAGAGATATAGACCGCAGTGTAAACACCCGTCAGTACGCAGTGTAATAGAGATATAGACCGCGGTGTAAACACCCGTCAGTACGTACTGTAATAGAGATATAGACCGCGGTGTAAACACCCGTCAGTACGCAGTGTAATAGAGATATAGACCGCGGTGTAAACACCCGTCAGTACGCACTGTAATAGGGATATAGACCGCAGTGTAAACACCCGTCAGTACGCAGTGTAAACACCCGTCAGTACGCACTGTAATAGGGATATAGACCGCAGTGTAAACACCCGTCAGTACGCACTGTAATAGGGATATAGACCGCAGTGTAAACACCCGTCAGTACGCACTGTAATAGGGATATAGACCGCAGTGTAAACACCCGTCAGTACGCAGTGTAATAGAGATATAGACCGCAGTGTAAACACCCGTCAGTACGCACTGTAATAGGGATATAGACCGCAGTGTAAACACCCGTCAGTACGCACTGTAATAGAGATATAGACCGCAGTGTAAACACCCGTCAGTACGTACTGTAATAGAGATACAGACCGCAGTGTAAACACCCGTCAGTACGCACTGTAATAGGGATATAGACTGCAGTGTAAACACCCGTCAGTACGCACTGTAATAGAGATATAGACCGTAGTGTAAACACCCGTCAGTACGCACTGTAATAGGGATATAGACAGCAGTGTAAACACCCGTCAGTACGTACTGTAATAGAGATATAGACCGCAGTGTAAACACCCGTCAGTACGCACTGTAATAGAGATATAGACCGCAGTGTAAACACCCGTCAGTACGCACTGTAATAGGGATATAGACCGCAGTGTAAACACCCGTCAGTACGTACTGTAATAGAGATATAGACCGCAGTGTAAACACCCGTCAGTACGCACTGTAATAGGGATATAGACCGCAGTGTAAACACCCGTCAGTACGCACTGTAATAGAGATATAGACCGCAGTGTAAACACCCGTCAGTACGCTCTGTAATAGGGATATAGACCGCAGTGTAAACACCCGTCAGTACGTACTGTAATAGAGATATAGACCGCAGTGTAAACCCCCGTCAGTACGCACTGTAATAGGGATATAGACCGCAGTGTAAACACCCGTCAGTTCGCACTGTAATAGAGATATAGACCGCAGTGTAAACACCCGTCAGTACGCACTGTAATAGAGATATAGACCGCAGTGTAAACACCCGTCAGTACGCACTGTAATAGAGATATAGACCGCAGTGTAAACACCCGTCAGTACGCACTGTAATAGGGATACAGACCGCAGTGTAAACACCCGTCAGTACACACTGTAATAGAGATACAGACCGCAGTGTAAACACCCGTCAGTACGCACTGTAATAGAGATATTGACCGCAGTGTAAACACCCGTCAGTACGCACTGTAATAGGGATACAGACCGCAGTGTAAACACCCGTCAGTACGCACTGTAATACAGATATAGACCGCGGTGTAAACACCTGTCAGTACGCACTGTAATAGAGATATGGACCGCAGTGTAAACACCCGTCAGAACGCACTGTAATAGGGATATAGACCGCAGTTTAAACACCCGTCAGTACGCACTGTAATAGAGATATAGACCGCAGTGTAAACACCCGTCAGTACGCACTGTAATACAGATATAGACCGCGGTGTAAACACCCGTCAGTACGCACTGTAATAGGGATATAGACCGCAGTGTAAACACCCGTCAGTACGCACTGTAATAGGGATATAGACTGCAGTGTAAACACCCGTCAGTACGCACTGTAATAGGGATATAGACTGCAGTGTAAACACCCGTCAGTACGCACTGTAATAGGGATATAGACCGCAGTGTAAACACCCGTCAGTATGCACTGTAATAGAGATATAGACCGCAGTGTAAACACCCGTCAGTACGCACTGTAATAGGGATATAGACCACAGTGTAAACACCCGTCAGTATGCACTGTAATAGAGATATAGACCGCAGTGTAAACACCCGTCAGTACGCACTGTAATAGGGATATAGACCACAGTGTAAACACCCGTCAGTCTGCACTGTAATAGAGATATAGACCGCAGTGTGAACACCCGTCAGTACGCACTGTAATAGGGATATAGACCGCAGTGTAAACACCCGTCAGTACGCACTGTAATAGAGATATAGACCGCAGTGTAAACACCCGTCAGTACGCACTGTAATAGGGATATAGACTGCAGTGTAAACACCCGTCAGTACGCACTGTAATAGAGATATAGACCGCAGTGTAAACACCCGTCAGTACGCACTGTAATAGGGATATAGACCGCAGTGTAAACACCCGTCAGTACGCACTGTAATAGAGATATAGACCGCAGTGTAAACACCCGTCAGTACGCACTGTAATAGGGATATAGACCGCAGTGTAAACACCCGTCAGTACGCACTGTAATAGAGATATAGACCGCAGTGTGAACACCCGTCAGTACGCACTGTAATAGAGATATAGACCGCAGTGTAAACACCCGTCAGTACGCACTGTAATAGGGATATAGACCGCAGTGTAAACACCCGTCAGTACGCAATGTAATAGAGATATAGACCGCAGTGTAAACACCCGTCAGTATGCACTGTAATAGAGATATAGACCGCAGTGTGAACACCCGTCAGTACGCACTGTAATAGAGATATAGACCACAGTGTAAACACCCGTCAGTACGCACTGTAATAGGGATATCGACCGCAGTGTAAACACCCGTCAGTACGCACTGTAATAGAGATATAGACCGCAGTGTAAACACCCGTCAGTACGCACTGTAATAGGGATATAGACCGCAGTGTAAACACCCGTCAGTTCGCACTGTAATAGAGATATAGACCGCAGTGTAAACACCCGTCAGTACGCACTGTAATAGGGATATAGACCGCAGTGTAAACACCCGTCAGTACGCACTGTAATAGGGATATTGACCGCAGTGTAAACACCCGTCAGTACGCCCTGTAATAGGGATATAGACCGCAGTGTAAACACCCGTCAGTACGCACTGTAATAGGGATATAGACTGCAGTGTAAACACCCGCCAGTACGCACTGTAATAGGGATATAGACCGCAGCGTAAACACCCGTCAGTACGCACTGTAATAGGGATATAGACCACAGTGTAAACACCCGTAAGTACGCACTGTAATAGGGATATAGACCGCAGTGTAAACACCCGTCAGTACGCACTGTAATCGGGATATAGACCGCAGTGTAAACACCCGTCAGTACGCACTGTAATAGAGATATAGACCGCAGTGTAAACACCCGTCAGTACGCACTGTAATAGAGATATAGACCGCAGTGTAAACACCCGTCAGTACGCACTGTAATGGAGATATAGACCGCGGTGTAAACACCCGTCAGTACGCACTGTAATAGAGATATAGACCGCAGTGTAAACACCCGTCAGTACGCACTGTAATAGGGATACAGACCGCAGTGTAAACACCCGTCAGTACGCACTGTAATAGGGATATAGACCGCAGTGTAAACACCCGTCAGTACGCACTGTAATAGAGATATAGAACGCAGTGTAAACACCCGTCAGTACGCACTGTAATAGAGATATAGACTGCAGTGTAAACACCCGTCAGTACGCACTGTAATAGGGATATAGACCGCAGTGTAAACACCCGTCAGTACGCACTGTAATAGAGATATAGACCGCAGTGTAAACACCCGTCAGTACGCAGTGTAATAGAGATATAGACCGCAGTGTAAACACCCGTCAGTACGCACTGTAATAGGGATATAGACCGCAGTGTAAACACCCGTTAGTACGCACTGTAATAGGTATATAGACCGCAGTGTAAACACCCGTCAGTACGCACTGTAATAGGGATATAGACCGCAGTGTAAACACCCGTCAGTCCGCACTGTAATAGGGATATAGACCGCAGTGTAAACACCCGTCAGTACGCACTGTAATAGAGATATAGACCGCAGTGTAAACACCCGTCAGTACGCACTGTAATAGAGATATAGACCGCAGTGTAAACACCCGTCAGTACGTACTGTAATAGAGATATAGACCGCAGTGTAAACGCCCGTCAGTACGCACTGTAATCGAGATATAGACCGCAGTGTAAACACCCGTCAGTACGCACTGTAATAGGGATATAGACCGCAGTGTAAACACCCGTCAGTACGCACTGTAATAGAGATATAGACCGCAGTGTAAACACCCGTCAGTACGCACTGTAATAGGTATATAGACCGCAGTGTAAACACCCGTCAGTACGTACTGTAATAGAGATATAGACCGCAGTGTAAACACCCGTCAGTACGCACTGTAATAGGGATATAGACCGCAGTGTAAACACCCGTCAGTACGCACTGTAATAGAGATATAGACCGCAGTGTAAACACCCGTCAGTACGCACTGTAATAGGGATATAGACTGCAGTGTAAACACCCGTCAGTACGCACTGTAATAGAGTTATAGACCGCAGTGTAAACACCCGTCAGTACGCACTGTAATAGGGATATAGACCGCAGTGTGAACACCCGTCAGTACGCAATGTAATAGAGATATAGACCGCAGTGTAAACACCCGTCAGTATGCACTGTAATAGAGATATAGACCGCAGTGTAAACACCCGTCAGTACGCACTGTAATAGGGATATAGACCGCAGTGTAAACACCCGTCAGTACGCACTGTAATAGAGATATAGACCGCAGTGTAAACACCCGTCAGTACGCACTGTAATAGGGATATAGACCGCAGTGTAAACACCCGTCAGTACGCACTGTAATAGAGATATAGACCGCAGTGTGAACACCCGTCAGTACGCACTGTAATAGAGATATAGACCGCAGTGTAAACACCCGTCAGTACGCACTGTAATAGGGATATAGACCGCAGTGTAAACACCCGTCAGTACGCAATGTAATAGAGATATAGACCGCAGTGTAAACACCCGTCAGTATGCACTGTAATAGAGATATAGACCGCAGTGTGAACACCCGTCAGTACGCACTGTAATAGAGATATAGACCACAGTGTAAACACCCGTCAGTACGCACTGTAATAGGGATATCGACCGCAGTGTAAACACCCGTCAGTACGCACTGTAATAGAGATATAGACCGCAGTGTAAACACCCGTCAGTACGCACTGTAATAGGGATATAGACCGCAGTGTAAACACCCGTCAGTACGCACTGTAATAGGGATATAGACCGCAGTGTAAACACCCGTCAGTTCGCACTGTAATAGAGATATAGACCGCAGTGTAAACACCCGTCAGTACGCACTGTAATAGGGATATAGACCGCAGTGTAAACACCCGTCAGTACGCACTGTAATAGGGATATAGACCGCAGTGTAAACACCCGTCAGTACGCACTGTAATAGGGATATAGACCGCAGTGTAAACACCCGTCAGTACGCACTGTAATAGGGATATAGACTGCAGTGTAAACACCCGCCAGTACGCACTGTAATAGGGATATAGACCGCAGCGTAAACACCCGTCAGTACGCACTGTAATAGGGATATAGACCGCAGTGTAAACACCCGTAAGTACGCACTGTAATAGGGATATAGACCGCAGTGTAAACACCCGTCAGTACGCACTGTAATCGGGATATAGACCGCAGTGTAAACACCCGTCAGTACGCACTGTAATAGAGATATAGACCGCAGTGTAAACACCCGTCAGTACGCACTGTAATAGAGATATAGACCGCGGTGTAAACACCCGTCAGTACGCACTGTAATAGAGATATAGACCGCGGTGTAAACACCCGTCAGTACGCACTGTAATAGGGATATAGACCGCAGTGTAAACACCCGTCAGTACGCACTGTAATAGAGATATAGACCGCGGTGTAAACACCCGTCAGTACGCACTGTAATGGAGATATAGACCGCGGTGTAAACACCCGTCAGTACGCACTGTAATAGAGATATCGACCGCAGGGTAAACACCCGTCAGTACGCACTGTAATAGGGATATAGACCACAGTGTAAACACCCGTCAGTACGCACTGTAATAGAGATATAGACCGCAGTGTAAACACCCGTCAGTACGCACTGTAATAGGGATATAGACCGCAGTGTAAACACCCGTCAGTACGCACTGTAATAGGGATATAGACCGCAGTGTAAACACCCGTCAGTACGCACTGTAATAGAGATATAGAACGCAGTGTAAACACCCGTCAGTACGCACTGTAATAGAGATATAGACTGCAGTGTAAACACCCGTCAGTACGCACTGTAATAGGGATATAGACCGCAGTGTAAACACCCGTCAGTACGCACTGTAATAGAGATATAGACCGCAGTGTAAACACCCGTCAGTACGCAGTGTAATAGAGATATAGACCGCAGTGTAAACACCCGTCAGTACGCACTGTAATAGGGATATAGACCGCAGTGTAAACACCCGTCAGTACGCAGTGTAATAGAGATATAGACCGCAGTGTAAAGACCCGTCAGTACGCACTGTAATAGGGATATAGACCGCAGTGTAAACACCCGTCAGTACGCACTGTAATAGGGATATAGACCGCAGTGTAAACACCCGTTAGTACGCACTGTAATAGGTATATAGACCGCAGTGTAAACACCCGTCAGTACGCACTGTAATAGGGATGTAGACCGCAGTGTAAACACCCGTCAGTACCCACTGTAATAGGGATATAGACCGCAGTGTAAACACCCGTCAGTACGCACTGTAATAGAGATATAGACCGCAGTGTAAACACCCGTCAGTACGCACTGTAATAGAGATATAGACCGCAGTGTAAACACCCGTCAGTACGTACTGTAATAGAGATATAGACCGCAGTGTAAACACCCGTCAGTACGCACTGTAATCGAGATATAGACCGCAGTGTAAACACCCGTCAGTACGCACTGTAATAGGGATATAGACCGCAGTGTAAACACCCGTCAGTACGCACTGTAATAGAGATATAGACCGCAGTGTAAACACCCGTCAGTACGCACTGTAATAGGTATATAGACCGCAGTGTAAACACCCGTCAGTACGTACTGTAATAGAGATATAGACCGCAGTGTAAACACCCGTCAGTACGCACTGTAATAGGGATATAGACCGCAGTGTAAACACCCGTCAGTACGCACTGTAATAGAGATATAGACCGCAGTGTAAACACCCGTCAGTACGCACTGTAATAGAGATATAGACCGCAGTGTAAACACCCGTCAGTACGTACTGTAATAGAGATATAGACCGCAGTGTAAACACCCGTCAGTACGCACTGTAATCGAGATATAGACCGCAGTGTAAACACCCCTCAGTACGCACTGTAATAGGGATATAGACCGCAGTGTAAACACCCGTCAGAACGCACTGTAATAGGGATATAGACCGCAGTGTAAACACCCGTCAGTACGCACTGTAATAGGGATATAGACCGCAGTGTAAACACCCGTCAGTACGCACTGTAATGGAGATATAGACCGCAGTGTAAACACCCGTCAGTACGCACTGTAATAGAGATATAGACCGCAGTGTAAACACCCGTCAGTACGCACTGTAATAGAGATATAGACCGCAGTGTAAACACCCGTCAGTACGCACTGTAATAGAGATATAGACCGCAGTGTAAACACCCGTCAGTACATACTGTAATAGAGATATAGACCGCAGTGTAAACACCTGTCAGTACGCACTGTAATAGAGATATAGACCGCAGTGTAAACACCCCTCAGTACGTACTGTAATAGAGATATAGACCGCAGTGTAAACACCCGTCAGTACGTACTGTAATGGAGATATAGACCGCAGTGTAAACACCCGTCAGTATGCACTGTAATACAGATATAGACCGCAGTGTCAACACCCGTCAGTACGCTCTGTAATAGAGATATAGACCGCAGTGCAAACACCCGTCAGTACGCACTGTAATAGAGATATAGACCGCAGTGTCGCATTTCGAGGCGCAGACTGTGCACGAAGCAGATTGAGTGCCTGAGTTTCTCTGAATGGTATTTTGTCAATCCTTTACGTTGCAGACATCTCCACGCCATGCTGCACTGCATATGTCAGGCCCTCACCGACCAGAATCAGGTGGTCCGAAACGCAGCACTCTTTGCCCTTGGACAATTCTCTGAGTTCCTGCAGGTAGGAAAAAGTGTTATAAATTCCATCGCACATTCCGTCAGTCGCACAACATTCCTGGTCATTTTGTTTTGCCTTTCCCGTTTCACACTCACTCGCTGCTTCAGTGGGGTGAGGGAGATTTTTTTAAAAACCATTTCATTTTAGTCTCTCATCTTGTGATTCCTCTCTTCACTCAACCGAACGTTCGCCGTGCTCTCGCACTCTCCATCCCTCCTGCTTCCTTTTGCTTATCCTGTCCACGGGTCTCTTGCTATTCTGTCGCTCGCCCTCGGGTTTTATGCAAAGATCATCTTTTGTCCATTTGCAAAATCTGCATGTTTATCTAAAATCAAGATTATGAGGGACATGGACAGAGTGGATAGTCAGAAGCTTTTTCCCAGAGCGCTATAGTGGGATAGCTCTGCTGCCTCACAGCGCCAGGGACCGGGTTCGATTCCCAGATTGGGTCACTGTCTGTGGGCAGTCTGCACATTCTCCCCGTGTCTGCGTGGGTTTCCTCCGGGTGCTCCAGTTTCCTCCCACAGTCCGAAAGATGTGCTGGTTAGGTGCATTGGGCCGTGCTAAATTCTCCCTCAGTGTAACCCGAACAGGTGCCGGAGTGTGGCCACCAGGGGATTTTCACAGTAGCTTCATTGCAGTGTTAATGTAAGCCTACTTGTGACTAAGAAATAAATAGTCAATTACTCGGGGGGCACAGGTTTAAGATGCGAGGGGCAAGGTTTAAAGGAGATGTACGAGGCAAGTTCTTTTTTACACAGAGGATGGTGGGTGCCTGGAACTCGCTGCCGGGGGAGGGAGTGGAAGCGGATACGATAGTGAGTTTTAAGGGGCGTCTGGACAAATACATGAATAGGATGCGAATAGAGGGATACGGTCCCCGGAACTTAATGCCTTGGGTGTTAATGACTTGGGCACATGGTGGCAATGGTTAGCACTGCTGCCTCACAGCGCCAGGGACCCGGGTTCGATTCCCGGCTTGGGTCACTGTCTGTGTGGAGTTTGCAGGTAGTCAAGAAGGTATACGGCATGCTTGCCTTCATCGGCCGGGGCATTGAGTTTAAAAATTGGCCAGTCATGTTGCAGCTTTATAGAACCTTAGTTAGGCCGCACTTGGAATATAATGTTCAATTCTGGTCGCCACACTACCAGAAGGATGTGGAGGCTTTGGAGAGGGTACAGAAAAGATTTACCAGGATGTTGCCTGGTATGGAGGGCATCAGCTATGAGGAGAGGTTGGGGAAACTTGGTTTGTTCTCACTGGAACGACGGAGGTTGAGGGGCGACCTGATAGAAGTCTACAAGATTATGAGAGGCATGGACAGAGTGGATAGTCAGAAGCTTTTTCCCCAGGGTGGAAGAGTCAATTACTAGGGGGGCACAGGTTTAAGGTTCGAGGGGCAAGGTTTAAAGGAGATGTACGAGGCAAGTTTTTTTACACAGAGGGTGGTGGGCGCCTGGAACTCGCTGCCGGGGGAGGCAGTGGAAGCGGATACGATAGCGACTTTTAAGGGGTGTCTTGACAAATACATAAATAGGATGGGAATGGAGGGATACGGTCCCCGGAAGGGGAGGGGGTTTTAGTTCAGTCGGGCAGCCTGGTCGGTGCAGGCTTGGAGGGCCGAAGGGCCTGTTCCTGTGCTGTAATTTTCTTTGTTCTTATCTTGCTGGACATTGCTTCCTTTGGGGTGTGTTTCAATGCTTTATTTCATGTCTTTTTCCCCCCTTTTTCTCTTCCTCCTGCCCCCTGCCCCCACAGCCCGATATTAGCAAATATTCTGACGAGATCATGCCGCTTCTCCTGAACTACCTGGGAACAATCGACAACTCGAAGGGTGGCCATCTCACCAAGGCTTATTACGCGCTGGAGAACTTTGTGGAGAATCTGGGTAAGGTCACACATGATACGTTTTGACCGGGCCCCCGTTTGAAAATCCGCAGGAACTTTTGGTCACCTTTGCATAAGTCGGAAAACAAGTTTTCGGCTTTTCCCCACTGCCAACTTCAGGCTCAAAGCAAATAGTTGGCTTTCTTTGAACTGAACATTGCAACTTCTGTGTGGATCGTATAAGAACTAGGAGCAGGAGTGGGCTATCTGGCCCCTCGAGCCTGCACCGCCATTCAATAAGATGAGACCATAAGTCATAGGAGCAGAATGAGGCCACTCGGCCCATCGAGTCTGCTCCACCATTCAATCATGGCTGATATTTTTCTCATCCCCATTCTCCTGCCTTTTCCCCATAACCCCTGATCCCCTTATTAATCAAGAACCTATCTATCTCTGTCTTAAGGACACTCAATGACCCGGCCTCCACAGCCTTCTGCGGCAAAGAGTTCCACACATTCACCACTCTCTGGCTGAAGAAATTCCTCCTCATCTCTGTTTTAAAGGATCGTCCCTTTAGCCTGAAGTTGTGCCCTCTGATTCTAGTTTTTCCTACCAGTGGAAACATCCTCTCCACGTCCACTCTATCCAGGCTTCGCAGTATCCTGTAAGTTTCAATAAGATCCCCCCTCATCCTTCTAAACTCCAACGAGTACAGACCCAGAGTCCTCAACTGTTCCTCATACGGGATGGAAAACAAAGAACAAATAGAATTGAAGCACAGGTCCTTTGGCCCTCACGAGAACATAAGAACTAGGAGCAGGAGTGGGCCATCTGGCCCCTCGAGCCTGCTCCGCCATTCAATAAGATCATGGCTGATCTTTTCGTGGACTCAGCTCCACTTCCCCGCCCGCTCACCATAACCCTTACTCCCTTTCCTGTTCAAAAATCTATCTACCCTTGCCTTAAAAACATTCAACAAGGTAGCCTCAACTGCTTCACTGGGCAGGGAATTCCACAGATTTACAACCCTGTTGTCGCGACATTGAGTTTGGATGTGATGTTGGTAAAGATTGTAAATTGTAAAAATTATAGAGGGGGGAAAAAAACATGGTGTGGTCCCGTTAAGAGCTGGTGTTTTGTTTGAGCTTGAAGGCTTAAAATGCAAAGTACATCCAGAGTCCCAGCTGAGACATTTGTACCAAAATGTCAAGCAGTAGTCTTGACAAGGGCGGCACGGTAGCACAGTGGTTAGCACTGCTGCTTCATAGCTCCAGGGACCTGGGTTCGATTCCCGGCTTGGGTCACTGTCTGTGTGGAGTTTGCACATTCTCCTCGTGTCTGCGTGGGTTTCCTCCGGGTGCTCCGGTTTCCTCCCACAGTCCAAAGATGTGTGGGTTAGGTCGATTGGCCATGCTAAAATTTCCCTTAATGTCCTGGGATGCGTAGGTTAGAGGGATTAGTGGGTAAATATGTAGGGATATGGGGTAGGGCCTGGGTGGGATTGTGGTCGGTGCAGACTCGATGGGCCGAATGGCCTCTTTCTGTACTGTAGGGTTTCTATGATTTCTATGATTTATTCTATGACAAGGCAACCTGCTTTTTAAAAAAATTTAGCCCAATCAATTTAATTTTGGATGGCACAGTGGTTAGCACTGCTGCCTCACAGCGCCAGGGACCTGGGTTCGATTCCCGGCTCGGGTCACTGTCTGTGCGGAGTCTGCACGTTCTCCCTGTGTCTGCGTGGGTTTCCTCCGGGTGCTCCGGTTTCCTACCACAGTCTGAGAGACGTGCTGGTCAGGCGATTTGGTCATGCAAAATTGCCCCTAGTCAGAGGGATTAGTGGGGTGAATAGGGTAAATAAGGGAATTTCACAGTAACTTCATTGCAGTGTTAATGTAAGCCTTACTTGTGACGAATAAATTAACTTTAATTTGAGATATTTGGGATGATGGGGATGAGGGTTAGGTGGGATTGTTGTCAGTGCAGACTCAATGGGCCGAAAGGCCTCTTTCTGCACTGTTGGGTTTGTGAAGCAGGCACTCAGCTACCAGGAACCTATAAAATTTGAATTTGATGGTGCTGATAACATCAGACCGATCCTCTTAATAGGTCATCACAGGTTTAAAAGCGAGAGCCGGGAGAGAGAGAGCAACTGCCACCTTGCAAGCCTCGAGAGGGAGCGGGCAGCTCCCAGCTCTGCCAGCTTCAGATATCTCTTCAGAGAACACACCATCTAAACGGGCAAAAGGTCCCAAATCAGAAAGAACTTGTCGACAGAGAAACTCCGAAAGCCACAAAATCTGGTTGTATTTTGAGAATGACTGAATTCCATTATTTTTTGGTTCATGAATGAGCTTTGTATTTTTTTGAACAGCATCCCATTAGAATCTTATTTTGTTCGGTGCGTTACTTGTTTAGTTAAAGCTTCCGGTTAGTTAAAGAAATAAATTATTCAGTGTTGATGTTAAAATGAGTCGGGTATTTCAGTTCGTTAACCGCTGAGCCCCATTGAAGGACAGTTCACACTGTCCCACACTCTTAACAGATTACGAGGCGTGGTGTTTCTCTTTGGGGGATTTGGCATTACTTCTCAAAGGGGGGGGGGGTGCCAGTCTCCGCATCGTAACAAATACGTACACACCGGCAACAGTAAAGAATGCTGCCCAACTCTCCCAACTCTGTGGAAGATGGGAAAGCACTACACATCAAGCAGCGCAGGCTAAAATTTCTAATTCAGATTTATTTTGCGATAAATTTATGTGGAGGTCAGAACTGGCCTTTCAAAGTGCCGTTAACATGGAGAGAAGTCCCGGTGACAGTGCTATCTTCCTGAATTAGCCAGCTCTGTGGGACAGTCCTCGACTAATTCCACTCTTACCTTCTCAAACACAGCCACGACATTTCCAGCAATGGCTTCTCTTTCTAAAAGCGCACAAGTGTCTTTAGATTCCACATCCCCCCCACTCCCTTCACAGGCCCCTTTCTCTTGAGTGAGATGATCTGCGGACGTCAGACTGTACCCTTGCCTCAAACCTTGGCTCCCTGGCCACCGATCCCATCCCTTTTCCTAGCTTCTCCTTCAGACAGAATACATCTGTTCACCATCACGGTCCTTTTTTATTATTCGTTCATGGGATGTGGGCGTTGCTGGTTGTTACCCATATCTGAGGGCAGTTGAGAGTCAACCACATTGTTGTGGCTCTGGAGTCACATATAGGCCAGACCGTGTAAGGATGGCAGATTTCCTTCCCTAAAGGAATGGCCAGCATGGTGGGCGCCGCAATAGCACAGTGGTTAGCACTGCTGCTTCACAGCGCCAGGGACCCGTGTTCGATTCTGACTTGGGTCACTGTCTATGCGGGATAAGAACATAAGAAATAGGAGCAGGAGTAGGCCATCTAGCCCCTCGAGCCTGCCCCGCCATTCAATAAGATCATGGCTGATCTGATAGTGGGTTCAGTTCCACTTACCCGCCCGCTCCCCATAACCCTTAATTCCCTTATTGATCAGAAATCTATCTACCCGTGACTTAAACATATTTAACAAGGTAGCCTCCACTGCTTCAATGGGCAGAGAATTCCAGAGATTCACTACCCTCTGAGAGAAGAAGTTCCTCCTCAACTCTGTCCTAAACTGACTCCCCCCTTATTTTGAGGCTGTGTCCTCTAGTTCTTGTTTCCTTTCTAAGTGGAAAGAATCTCTCTGCCTCTACCCTATCCAGCCCCTTCATTATCTTATATGTCTCTATAAGATCTCCCCTCAGCCTACTAAACTCCAACGAGTACACGCCCAATCTACTCAATCTCTCCTCATAAGCTACACCCCTCATCTCTGGTATCAACCTGGTGAACCTTCTCTGTACTCCCTCCAAGTCCAATATATCCTTCCGCAAATAAGGGGACCAAAATTGCACACAGTACTCCAGTTGCGGCCTCACCAGTACCTTGTACAGTTGCAGCAAGACCTCCCTGCTTTTATACTCCATCCCCTTCGCGATAAAGGCCAACATTCCATCTGCACAGAATCTGCACCTTCTCCCCGTGTCCACGTGGGTTTCCTCCGGGTGCTCCGGTTTTCTCCCACAGTCCGAAAGATGTGCTGGTTAGGGTGCTGAATTCTCTCTGTGTACGCGAACAGGCACTGGAGCGTGCTGACTTGGCGATTTTCACAGTAACTCCATTGCAGTGTTAATGTAAGCCTACTTGTGACAATAAATAAAATAAATGGACATGAGTGAACCAGATGGGTTTTGACAACAATCGACTATGGTTTCATGGTCATCGATAGACTTCTAATTCCAGATTTCTTTTCTTGTTAAATTCAAATTGCTGTGGCGGGATTCGAACCCGGGTCCCCGGAACGTGACCTGGGTCTCTGGATTGCTAGTCCACTGATGACACCACTAAGCCACTGCCTCTCCTAAGCTGGACGGCAGATCCCATTAGCTTTGTAACGTCAACTGTCTCCGCCCCACCTCACTTCCCACTCGGCTGAAGACTTGTGTGTGCTCTTTACACTCCCAAAGCCTCATGGAGCCCGATTCTCATCACTCCGACAGCCAGTAACACTTCTACCCCTTAATCACTCATTCACTGACCCGAAACCTAACATAGTCCGTGCTCCAGATGTGGCCTGATTGGAGATTTAACAGGTGGTTATTGCTCCAGATGTGGCCTGGGTGCACGCAATCCTTACTCACCGAAAGGCATAGATAGGGTGAACGGTGGGAAGCTTTTTTCCCAGGTCGGTGATGACGTTCACGAGGGGTCATAGGTTCAAGGTGAAGGGGGGGAGGTTTAACACGGATATCAGAAGGACATATTTTACGCAGAGGGTGGTGGGGGCCTGGAATGCGCTGCCGGGCAAGGTGGTGGAGGCGGACACACTGGGAACGTTGAAGACTTATCTAGACAGCCATATGAACGGAGTGGGAATGGAGGGATACAAAAGAATGGTCTAGTTTGGACCAGGGAGCGGCGTGGGCTTGGAGGGCCGAAGGGCCTGTTCCTGTGCTGTATTGTTCTTTGTTGACTGGAGATTTAACAGATGGTCGGTGCTCCAGATGTTTTAATGGATGATCAGTGCTCCAGATGTTTTAACGGATGATCAGTGCTCCAGATGTTTTAACGGATGATCAGTGCTCCAGATGTTTTAACGGATGATCAGTGCTCCAGATGTTTTAACGGATGATCAGTGCTCCAGATGTTTTAACGGATGATCAGTGCTCCAGATGTTTTAATGGATGTTCGGTGCTCCAGATGTTTTAATGGATGTTCGGTGCTCTGGATTTGACCTGACCGGAGATTTTGACAGATGGTCGGAGCTCCGGATGTGACTTGAGCAGAGATTTGAGGATGATGGGTGCTGTGGATGTGACCTGAGCAGAGATTTGAGGATGATGGGTGCTGTGGGTGTGACCTGAGCAGAGATTTGAGGGTGATGGGTGCTGTGGATGTGACCTGAGCAGAGATTTGAGGATGATGGGTGCTGTGGGTGTGACCTGAGCAGAGATTTGAGGATGATGGGTGCTGTGGATGTGACCTGAGCAGAGATTTGAGGATGATGGGTGCTGTGGGTGTGACCTGAGCAGAGATTTGAGGATGATGGGTGCTGTGGACGTGACCTGAGCAGAGATTTGAGGATGATGGGTGCTCCGGATGTGACTTGAGCAGAGATTTGAGGATGATGGGTGCTGTGGATGTGACTTGAGCAGAGATTTGAGGATGATGGGTGCTGTGGACGTGACCTGAGCAGTGATTTGAGGATGATGGGTGCTCCGGATGTGACTTGAGCAGAGATTTGAGGGTGATGGGTGCTGTGGATGTGACTTGAGCAGAGATTTGAGGATGATGGGTGCTGTGGATGTGACCTGAGCAGAGATTTGAGGATGATGGGTGCTGTGGACGTGACCTGAGCAGTGATTTGAGGATGATGGGTGCTGTGGATGTGACCTGAGCAGAGATTTGAGGGTGATGGGTGCTGTGGACGTGACCTGAGCAGAGATTTGAGGGTGATGGGTGCTGTGGGTGTGACCTGAGCAGAGATTTGAGGGTGATGGGTGCTGTGGACGTGACCTGAGCAGAGATTTGAGGGTGATGGGTGCTGTGGGTGTGACCTGAGCAGAGATTTGAGGGTGATGGGTGCTGTGGACGTGACCTGAGCAGAGATTTGAGGGTGATGGGTGCTGTGGACGTGACCTGAGCAGAGATTTGAGGGTGATGGGTGCTGTGGACGTGACCTGAGCAGAGATTGAACTGCCTTTTTGTTTTGTTGTACAGGGAAGAAGATTGAGCCGTACCTGCCCACGCTGATGGACAGGATGCTGACGGCACTGTGCTCGTCCAGTAGTAACCGCGAGAAGGAGCTGGCCGTCAGCGCAATCGGTGCGATCGGTGAGTAAGGATTGCGTGCACCCAGGTCCAAACAGCCCTTGACCAGATCACAAAGCCCAGCGGGAGGCCACTTGGCCCGTGGAGTCTGTGGCGGCTCTTTCAAAGAGCTGTCCGAATAATCCTCTCCGCTGGCTCTTGCCTTGTAGCCCTGTTGCTAGTATGTTCCGATCAAGCATTTATCTGATTTCCTTTTGAGCGTTACTGTTGGAATGTCTCCCGCTTCCTTTCGTATAGCCTGTTCCAGATTACAACAACTCGCTGCCTCCAACGATGGCCTCCACCATCCCGCCTCAGGGTTATACGTCAATCACCTTCAATCTGGTTACTGTCCCTCACCACTCAGAACACTTTACTCTTTACTCTAGGGGCAGCACGGTGGCACAGTGATTAGCACGACTGCCTCCGTGCCACCATGCCGCTCAGGATGCTGGCTGGGATGGAACATTTAAGTTATGAAGAGAGGTTGGGTCGGCTTGGGTTATTACTGTGGGAGCAGAGAAGACGGAGAGTGACCTGATTACGAGATCACAGGATTATGAAGGGCATGGACAGGGTGGACAGGGAGCAGCTGTTCCTCTCAGCTGAAAGTTAATTATTGTCACATGTATTGGGATACAGTGAAAAGTATTGTTTCTTGCATGCAAACAGACAAAGCATACCGTTCATAGAGAAGGAAAGGAGAGAGTGCAGATTGGAGTGTTACAGTCATCGCTAGATTTTGATTTGTTTTATTATTGTTACATGTATTAACATAGTGAAAAGTATTGTTTCTTGCGCGCTATACAGACAAAGCATACCGTTCATAGAGAAGGAAAGGAGAGGGTGCAGAATGTAGTGTTACAGTCATAGCTAGGGTGTAGAGAAAGATCAACTTAATGTGAGGTAGGTCCATTCAAAAGTCTGACAGCAGCAGCAGGGAAGAAGCTGTTCTTGAGTCGGTCGGTACGTGACCTCAGACCTTTGTATCTTTTTCCCCGATGGAAGAAGGCGGAAGAGAGAATGTCCGGGGCGCGTGGGGTCCTTAATTATGCCGGTTGCTTTTCCGAGGCATTGGAGTTTGCACAGTCTCCCCGTGTCTGCGTAGATTTCCTCCCACAGACCAAAAGATGTGCGCATTAGGTGGATTGGCCATGCTAAATTGCCCCTTAGTGTCCAAAGATGTGCAGGTTAGGTGGATTGGCCAAGCTAAATTGTCCCGAGTGACAGGAGGTTAGTAGGGTAAATATGTGGGGTTACGGGGATAGGGCCTGGGTGGGATTGTGGTTGATACAAACTCGATGGGCCAAATGGCCTCCTTCTGCACTATCGGGATTCTAAGATTCTATAAAGGGTCAGTCACAAGGGGACATCGGTTCAAGATGAGGGGTGGAAGATTTATGGGGGAATTGAGGCAAATCTTTTTACCCAGAGGGTGGCGAGGGTCTGGAATGCGCTGCCTGGGAGGGTGGTGGAAGTGGGACGCCTCACATCCGTACAGAAGTACCCAGATCAGTACTTGGCACGTCGTAACGTTCAGGGTTGTGGGCTGGTAAATTGGAGTCGGGTGGGAGTTCGGGTGTTTCTCTCATGTCAGTGCAGACTCGATGGGCCGAAGGGGCTGTGTGATTCGATGCTTCCGCTAACACCTTGCCGATTTGTTCCCCTCTGAAATGCCTCAGCGAGCGCTGCCAAGGAGGCCCTACTCCCGTACTTCGAAGCAGTGATCGTGCAGCTGAAAGGATACTTGGTGAACACGAGTGAGGAGCTCCGTCAGGTTCAGATCCAGTCACTAGGTGAGGCTTGGCTTCGCTTGGTGCTGGGGGAGCGCCAGTGGGAGGAGGGGGTGTGAGAATATGGTTCATGGTGGGTCACCGAGCTGTACACACTACAGAAATATGAACCACTCGATTCAGGGCCATCGCTGAGGAAATGTTGCTCTGTCAGAGGGTCAGTGCTGAGGGAGTGTCGCACTGTCTGGGTGTCAGTGCTGAGGGAGCGCCGCACTGTGGGAGGGTCAGTGCTGAGGGAGCGCCGCACTGTGGGAGGGTCAGTGCTGAGGGAGCGCCGCACTGTGGGAGGGACAGTGCTGAGGGAGCGCCGCACTGTGGGAGGGTCAGTGCTGAGGGAGCGCCGCACTGTGGGAGGGTCAGTGCTGAGGGAGCGCCGCACTGTGGGAGGGTCAGTGCTGAGGGAGCGCCACACTGTGGGAGGGTCAGTGCTGAGCGAGCGCCGCACTGTGGGAGGGTCAGTGCTGAGGGAGCGCCGCACTGTCGGGGTGTCAGTGCTGAGGGAGCGCCGCACTGTGGGGAGGGTCAGTGCTGAGGGAGCGCCGCACTGTGGGAGGGTCGGTGCTGAGGGAGCGCCGCACTGTGGGAGGGTCAGTGCTGAGGGAGCGCCGCACTGTGGGAGGGACAGTGCTGAGGGAGCGCCGCACTGTGGGAGGCTCAGTGCTGAGGGAGCGCCGCACTGTGGGAGGCTCAGTGCTGAGGGAGCGCCGCACTGTGGGAGGGTCAGTGCTGAGGGAGCGCCGCACTGTGGGAGGGTCGGTGCTGAGGGAGCGCCGCACTGTGGGAGGGTCGGTGCTGAGGGAGCGCCGCACTGTGGGAGGGTCAGTGCTGAGGGAGCGCCGCACTGTGGGAGGGACAGTGCTGAGGGAGCGCCGCACTGTGGGAGGCTCAGTGCTGAGGGAGCGCCGCACTGTGGGAGGCTCAGTGCTGAGGGAGCGCCGCACTGTGGGAGGGTCAGTGCTGAGGGAGCGCCGCACTGTGGGAGGGTCAGTGCTGAGGGAGCGCCGCACTGTCGGGGTGTCAGTGCTGAGGGAGCGCCGCACTGTGGGGAGGGTCAGTGCTGAGGGAGCGCCGCACTGTGGGAGGGTCAGTGCTGAGGGAGCGCCGCACTGTGGGAGGGTCGGTGCTGAGGGAGCGCCGCACTGTGGGAGGGTCAGTGCTGAGGGAGCGCCGCACTGTGGGAGGGTCAGTGCTGAGGGAGCGCCGCACTGTGGGAGGGTCAGTGCTGAGGGAGCGCTGAGAGAGTAATCTTCAGGGATGAGACATTAAGCTTTGGCCCATTTTGCCCCATATGGTGTTGATGTCCTTCCTGGGATTCTGGGGCAAAATATTTCCACCTTAATTCACATCAGTTTTTTAATGTGAAATTGTCTGGTCGTTTCTATCGTGGTTTGGATGCTCTGTGTAATTTGACCACCAACTTCCCCTCTGTAATGGGGGCTTCTTCACGCAGAGAGTGGTGGGAGTGTGGAATGAGCTGCCGGATAAAGTGGTAAATGCGGGGTCACTTTTTAACATTTAAAAAAAACTTGGACGGGTTCATGGATGAGAGGGGTGTGGAGGGATATGGTCCAAGTGCAGGTCAGTGGGACTAGGCATAAAATGGTTCGGCACAGACAAGAAGGGCCAAAAGGCCTGTTTCTGAGCTGTAATTTTCTAGGGTTCTATGGCTCTATCTATGTACTTCAAATTTACTTTATTGACTGCGCAAAGTTACGAGGCCACGAAAGACATCTTATAAATGCAGCTCCTTTCCAATGTTCCACTGAACTCTTGTTGGAGCTGTCTTTGTGCTTCCTTCGATGCACAGAACCCAGAGTTAACTGCACTGCAGCTTTCAAATTCAATTGTATCACGGTAGAGGGAGCTTTACTCTGTATCTAACCCCGTGCTGTACCTGTCCTGGGAGTGTTTGATGGGGACAGTGTAGAGGGAGCTTTACTCTGTATCTAACCCCGTGCTGTACCTGTCCTGGGAGTGTTTGATGGGGACAGTGTAGAGGGAGCTTTACTCTGTATCTAATCCCGTGCTGTATCTGTCCTGGGAGTGTTTGATGGGGGACAGTGTAGAGGGAGCTTTACTCTGTATCTAATCCCGTGCTGTACCTGTCCTGGGAGTGTTTGATGGGGGACAGTGTAGAGGGAGCTTTACTCTGTATCTAACCCCGTGCTGTACCTGTCCTGGGAGTGTTTGATGGGGGCAGTGTGGAGGGAGCTTTACTCTGTATCTAACCCCGTGCTGTACCTGTCCTGGGAGTGTTTGATGGGGGCAGTGTGGAGGGAGCTTTACTCTGTATCTAACCCCGTGCTGTACCTGTCCTGGGAGTGTTTGATGGGGGACAGTGTGGAGGGAGCTTTACTCTGTATGTTACTATCTCTGTGCCTGCCTTGTAGGAATGCATGGGACGTGATGAGTGCGGAACATAATTGCCTTTATTTTTTAAATTGTTATTTGAAAGACATGCTTGAATGTAAATGTGAGAGACGGGATTGAAAAGGTTTTCACGGTTATTCCCAATGACAGAAACCTTGGGAGTGCTTGCTCGAACGATTGGGAAAGATGTCTTCCTGCCACTTTCCGAGGAATGCTGCCAACTTGGTCTGAATCTCATTGACCACGTAGATGACCCTGATTTGCGAAGATGCACGTAAGTCTTTCCTGTGGCCGTCAGCACCAATTTCAGGATAGTTCGCCTCCCCTCTGAGTTTCCCAGCGCAAGCTCGTTGCTCCTTCCACTTCCCTATTCGCGCCCGCCTCTGTCTCTCCCTTATCCCTTCGGCTGCTGAACTCCTCGCCTGTGTTTAAAGTTTATTTATCAGTGTTGCAAGTAGATTTACATTAACACTGCAATGAAGTTACTGTGAAAATCCCCTAGTCGCCACACTCCGGCGCCTGTTCGGGTAACACTGAGGGAGAATTTAGCACGGACAATGCACCCTAACTAGCACGTCTCTCAGACTGTGGGAGGAAACTGGAGGAAACCCACTCAGACACGGGGTGAACATGGAGACTCCGCACAGACAGTGGCCTTGGGGGCAGCACAGTGGTTAGCACTGCTGCCTCTCAGTGCCAGGGACCCGGGTTCGATTCCCGGCTTGGGTCACTGTCTGCACGTTCTCCCCGTGTCTACGTGGGTTTCCTCCGGGTGCTCCGGTTTCCTCCCACAGTCCGAAAGACGTGCTGGTTAGGGTGCATTGGGCCGAACAGGCGCCGGACTGTGGCGACGAGGGGAATTTCACAGTAACTTCATTGCAGTGTTAATGTAAGCCTTACTTGTGACTAATAAATAAACTTTAAATCTCCACCCCCTGGTTGATGACTCCTCTACTGAGGTGAAAAGTTTATTCTTAACTACCATATCTATCTCATTCTGTCCCTCATAATTTTTAACCCCTCGATCAGGTCCCCCTTCAGCCTTCTCTGCTCTAAGGAACACAACAGTTTAAACTTTTAAAGTTTATTTTATTAGTGTCACAAGTAGGCTTACATTAACACTGCAATGAAGTTAGTGTGAAAATACCCCTGTCGCCACACTCTGGCGCCTGTTCGGGTTACACTGGGGGAGAATTTAGCACGGCCCAATGCACCTGACCAGCACGTCTTTCAGACTGTGGGAGGAAACTGGAGCACCCGGAGGAAACCCATGTAGACACGGGGAGAACGTGCAGACTCCGCACTCGCACCAAGTCCCGATTGCCCGTCATCCTTGTGGACTGGCTCCCAGTTTTCATCCGTGTCTCCAAGGTCCTCCTGCCTCAACCCTCCCTATCTCTGTAATCTTCTCCAACTCCACATCCCTTTTTTATTTGCACCCCTCCAATCAAATGCCAAGGCCCTACACTTGGGAATTCCCTTCCGAAACCTCTTTGCTGCGTCCTCTTTCTTTCTTATCCTCTTTTATACTCTACCTCTTCAACCGAGTCCTTGGTCAGCTGCTCTGATTTCTCCTCATGTCTCAATGCCAAATCTTCTACCCGTTAAATGCCTGGGAGAGTGTGACTATGTTACATAAGAACTAGGAGTGGGCCACCTGGCCCCTCGAGCCTGCTCCGCCATTCAATAAGATCATGGCTGATCTTTTCGTGGACTCAGCTCCACTTACCCGCCCGCTCACCATAACCCTTAATTCCTTCACTGTTCAAAAATCTATCTATCCTTGCCTTAAAAACATTCAATGAGGGAGCCTCAACTGGGCAGGGAATTCCACAGATTCACAACCCTTTGTGTGAAGAAATTCCTCCTCAACTCAGTCCTAAATCTGATCCCCCTTATTTTGAGGCCATGCCCCCTAGTTCTAGTTTCACCCGCCAATGGAAACAACTTCCCTGCTTCTATCTTATCTATTCCCTTCATAACCTTATATGTTTCTCTAAGATCTCCCCTCATTCTTCTGAATTCCAATGAGTATAACCCCAGTCTACTCAGTCTCTCCTCATAAGCCAACCCTCTCAACTCCGGAATCAACCGAGTGAATCTCCTCTGCACCCCCTCCAGTGCCAGTATATCCTTTCTCAAGTAAGGAGACCAAAACTGTACACAGTAACTCCAGGTGTGTCCTCACCAGCACCTTATACAGCTGCAACATAACCTCGCTGTTTTTAAACTCCATCCCTCTCGCAATGAAGGACAAAATTCCATTTGCCGCCTTCTTCATTCCCTGCTGCACCTGCAAACCAACTCCTTGAGATTCCTGCACAAGGACATCCTGTTAAAGGAGTTAGATACACGCAGGTTATTGCTGTCACAGTGGTACCGCATCAGCTCATAGAATGATATGGCAAACAAAGTGCTTATTCAGGCTGTTCCCTCTTGCTTGCCCCTTGAAGAGCTATTAAATTCGTCCATTGCGCTGCTCTTTCCCCTTCTCCCTCCACGTTTTTCCCTATCTAATATACTTATCCAATTCCTGTTGAATTTTCCGATTGGGACTTTTGCTGTTTGTAATATTTTGATTTGATTTATTATTGTCACATGTAGTGACATACAGTGAAAAGTATTGTTTCTTGCGCCCTATACAAAGCATACAGTTCATAGAGAAGGAAAGGAGAGAGTGTAGAATGTAGTGTTACAGTCATAGCTAGGGTGCAGAGAAAGACCAAGGTAATGCGAGGTAGGTCCATTCAAAAGTCTGACAGCAGCAGGGAAGAAGTTGTTCTTGAGTGGTTGGTACGTGGCCTCAAACTTTTGTATCTTTTTCCCGACGAAAGAAGGTGGAAGAGAGAATGTCTGGGGTGCGTGGGGTTCCTTAATTATGCTGGCTGCTTTGCCGAGGCAGCGGGAAGTGTAGACCGAGTCAGTGGATGGGAGGTTGGTTTGCGTGATGGATTGGGCTACATTCACGACCTTTTGTAGTTCCTTGAGGTCTTGGGCAGAGCAGGAGCCCCAGACCAAGCTGTGATACAACCAGAAAGAATGCTTTCTATGGGGCATCTGTAAACGTTGGTGAGAGTCCTAGTGGATATGCCAAATTTCCGTAGTCTTCTGAGAAAGTAGAGGCATTGGTGGGGCTTTCTTAACTATCTACCAGAAGGACGTACATCTGTAAAAGATGCACCATTGATATGGATGATTTGGAGGAAAATGTAACTGGATTGATTAGTAAGTTTGTGGACGACACAAAGGTTGGTGGATTTGCGGATAGCGATGAGGACCATCAGAGGATACAGCGGGATATAGATCAGTTGCAGACTTGGGCGGAGAGATGGCAGATGGAGTTTAATCCGGACAAATGTGAGGTAATGCATTTTGGAATGTCTAATACAGATCAGAAATATACAGTAAATGGCAGAACCCTTAGGAGCATTGATAGGCAGAGGGATCTGGGTGTACAGGTACACAGGTCACTGAAAGTGGCAACGCAGGTGGAGAAGGTAGTCGTGAAGGCATACGGCATGCTTGCCTTCATCGGCCGCGGTATTGGGTTTAAAAATTGGCAAGTCATGTTGCAGCTTTATAGAACCTTAGTTAGGCCGCACTTGGAATATAATGTTCAATTCTGGTCGCCACACTACCAGAAGGATGTGGAGGCTTTGGAGAGGGTACAGAAAGGATTTACCAGGATGTTGCCTGGTATGGAGGGCATTAGCTATGAGGAGAGGTTGGAGAAACTTGGTTTGTTCTCACTGGAGCGATGGAGGTTGAGGGGAGACCTGATAGAAATCTATAAGGTTATGAGGGGCATGGACAGAATGGATAGTCAGAAGCTTTTTCCCCAGGGTGGAAGAGTCAATTACTAGGGGGCACAGGTTTAAGGTTCGAGGGGCAAGTTTTAAAGGAGATGTACAAGGCAAGTTTTTTTTACAGAGGGTGGTGGGTGCCTGGAACTCGCTGCCGGGGGAGGGAGAGGAAGCAGATACGACAGTGAGTTTTAAGGGGTGTCTGGACAAATACATGAATAGGATGGGAATAGAGGGATACGGTCCCCGGAAGGGTAGGGGGTTTTAGTTCAGTCGGGGCAGCATGGTCGGTGCAGGCTTGGAGGGCCGAAGGGCCTGTTCCTGTGCTGTAATTTTCTTTGTTCTTTGTACTTCCACTGCTTCTTCAGACAGAGCACCCAGATCACTTTGTTCCAAAATGTTTCCTCATCTTCCTGCTCTTTCGCTAACTATCTTACGTTTGTGTTCTGCTTTTGGAGAGATCTTCTCCCAATCGCTCCCGAAACCCTTCGTAATTCTGAGCCATCCCATTAACTCTACCCCTTAACATACTCTGCTTTAAGGTGTACTGTCCCTGTTTCCTTTTAAAAAGCTTTCAAGTTTATTTATTAGTCGCAAGTAGGCTTACATTAACACTGCAATGAAGTTACTGTGAAAATCCCCTAATCGCCACACTCCGGCGCCTGTTTGGGTAACACTGTGGGAGAATTTAGCACGGCCCAATGCACCCTAACCAGCACGTCTTTCGGACTGTGGGAGGAAACTGGAGGAAACCCACGCAGACACGGGGAGAACGTGCAAACTCCACACAGACAGTGACCCAAGCCGGGAATCGAACCCGGGTCCCCTGACGCTGTGAGGCAGCAGTGCTAACCCACTGTGCCACCCCATGTCTCCCGACATGACTGACGTTACCCACGCCTGGTGTCGCTCTTGTCTGCCGTGCACCTCTGCGAAGGCCTTTGACGTCTTGTTTCTGATTACAGATACAGTCTGTTTGCTGCGCTGTCGGTGGTGATGGGTTCGAGCATGGCGCCTCACCTTGAGAAGATGAGCACTGTGATGCTGCTGTCCATCAAATCGACAGAAGGAGTGACGGTAGGGGCTTCTTGCACATGGGGATTTACTTGGACACGGCATTTGGGGGGCAGAGAACACTCCTTGTGACCCTATCCGGGCTAAAACAGGCTTTCTGCATTTTGAAATCTTCACTTTAGCCTTCTGACTATCCCTGCAACCATTTTAAACGCGCATTTTGTGTTCCAGCCTCCCCATTTCCCTCCAGGCAGAGGCTGCCTCACAGTGCCAGGAACCCCAGGTCACAACGAGGGGTTCATAGTTTGAGGATAAGGGGGTGAACCTCATAGGACTGAGGTGAGGAGAAATTTCTTCACCCAGAGGGTGGTGAATGTGTGGAATTCACTCCCACAGAAAGTAGTTGAGGCCAAAACAAGATACAGTCCAGATAACCAGGGAATTGGGACAGAATGTCTGAGATGAACTGAGCTGAGGAGACATTTCACCCAGAGGGCGGTGAATGTGTGGGATTCACTCCCACGGGAAGTAGCTGAGGCTAAAATGTTGTGTGATTTCTGGAAGGAATTAGATCTCACTCTTGGGGCTAAAGGGATCGAGGGATATGGGGGGAAGGGGGATCAGGATATTGAATTTGATGATCAGCCATGATTGTAATGAATGGCGGACCAGTCTTGAAAGGCCGAATGGCCTCCTCCTGCTGTTCGTTTCTGTTGGGTCCAGTCATTCCTCTGAATAGACAACACTGGTACCAGTTTTAAAATGGTTTTCTTTATTGAACAGAACTTAAAAGGTTAACATGATAGAAAAAGGGGAACTTGGAGGCTGGCTTCTGAGCAAGCCAGTCCCTGTACTGAACTTGGAACACACTACGAACGGGATCTCTGAAAAACTGAAAAAACACGCACACTAAAATCCAAACTACATTTCAATCCTCATCACGTTATTGGAAATGTTTTTCGCTGTCCGTCTCAGTCTGAGAAAAACAATCCTTGCAGCTGCGGTTATGAAAATCATGTTTGCCTGTATTATGTACCTTTTAGGAATGCAGTTAATTTTTGATCTTAGTGGAGGCATCGGCAGAAATATCTGAAAATGAAGTCTTTTGATTTGATTTATTATTGTCACATGTATTAACATACAGTGAAAAATATTGTTTCTTGCGCACGCGACAGACAAAGCATACCGTTCATAGAGAAGGAAACGAGAGAGTGCAGAATGTAGTGTTACAGTCATAGCTAGGGTGTAGAGAAAGTCATAGAATCATAGAGGTTTACAGCATGGAAACAGGCCCTTCGGCCCAACTTGTCCATGCTGCCCCTTTTTTTTTAGAACCACTAAGCTAATCCCAATTGCCCGCATTTGGCCCATATCCCTCTATACCCATTGTACCCATGTAACTGTCTAAATGCTTTTGAAAAGATAAAATTGTACCCGCCTCTACTACTGCCTCTGGCAGCTCGTTCCAGACACTCACCACCCTCTGTGAAAAAATTGCCCCTCTGGACACTTTTGTATCTCTCCCCTCTCACCTTAAACCGATGCCCTCTAGTTTTAGACTCTCCTACATTTGGGAAAAGTTATTGACGATCTAGCTGATCTATGTCCCTCATTATTTTATAGCCCTCTATAAGTTCACCCCTCAGCCTCCGACGCTCCAGAGAAAAAAGTCCCAGTCTATCCAGCCTCTCCTTATAACTCAATCCATCAAGTCCCGGTAGCATCCTAGTAAATATTTTCTGCACTCTTTCTAGTTTAATAATATCCTTAAAGATCTACTTAATGCAGGATAAGTCCATTCAAAAGTCTGACAGCAGCATGGAAGAAGCTGCTCTTCAGTCGGTTGGTATGTGACCTCAGGCTTTTGTATCTTTTTCCCGACGGAAGAAGGTGGAAGAGAGAATGTCCGGGGTGCGTGGGGGGGTCCTTAATTATGCCGGCTGCTTTTCCCCGAGGCAGCGGGAAGTGTAGACAGAGTCAATGGATGGGAGGCTGGTTTGCGTGATGGATTGGGCTACATTCACGACCTTTTGTAGTTCCTTGCGGTCTTGGGCAGAGCAGGAGCCCCAGACCGAGCTGTGATACAACCAGAAAGAATGCTTTCTATGGGGCATCTGTAAAAGTTGGTGAGAGTCGTAGCTGACATGCCAAATTTCCTTAGTCTTCTGAGAAAGTAGAGGCGTTGGTGGGGCTTTCTTAACTATAGTGTCGGCATGGGGGGACCAGGACAGGTTGTTGGTGATCTGGACACCTAAAAACCTGAAGCTCTCGACCCTTTCTACTTCGTCCCCGTTGATGTAGACAGGGGCATGTTCTCCTTTACGCTTCCTGAAGTCGATGACAATCTCCTTTGTTTTGTTGACATTGAGGGAGAGATTATTGTTGCCGCACCAGTTCACCAGATTCTCTATCTCATTCCTGTACTCTGTGTCTCTGTACTCTCTCCATCGCCCGAAGCAAACAGGGCTACGCATTCACAGGATCTCTCCGTTTCTATGGCTCCCTGCTGTTGTTTCTCTGCAGGCTCACTATGACAACGACAGCAAAACCTTCCTGCTCCTCGACGATGACCTGGACGAGGAAGAGACCATCACGGAAGAGGAGGAGGATGACGATGATGCTGACATCACGGGGTAGGTTGACGCTGCCTTTCCGAGCAGCTGCTGCGTCTCTTTCTATCGTCAGGCGACGGTCTTGGTTCTAATTGGTCTCTCCCTTGCTTCCAGTTTGAATGGGGCTGCAATTTGAGCCAGGCGGTGGGGGGTAAAATGGGCAGGGTGGCATTACCCCACCCGTTAGTCGCCCCGCACTGTGTTTCGGGAAAGGAAAGCAGAGAGAGAATGGCAAGGAACAAAGTTTTTATGAATTTATATTGTAAATGGCCTCCGTAGAAAGACCGTGGAGGAACTGCAGAAGGTGCAAAACAGATTCACCGCAACCGTGAGGGAGAACTAAAATTCTGGCTCCATATATACGATAATCACCATGGAGTCAAAGAGTTAAGACCATAAGACGTAGAAGCAGAATGAGGCCACTCGGCCCATCGAGTCTGCTTCGCCATTCAATCCTGGCTGATATTTTTCTCATCCCCATTCTCCTGCCTTTTCCCCATCACCCTTCATCCCCTTATTAATCAAGAACCTATCTATCTCTGTCTTAAAGACACTCAATGACCCGGCCTCCACAGCCTTCTGCGGCAAAGAGTTCCACACATTCACCACTCTCTGGCTGAAGAAATTCCTCCTCATCTCTGTTTTAAAGAATCGTCCCTTTAGCCTGAGGTTGTGCCCTCTGGTTCTAGCTTTTCCTACTAGTGGAAACATCATCTGCCCGTCCTCTAAAGAATAAAGAAAATTACAGCACAGGAACAGGCCCCTCGGCCCTCCAAGCCTGCACCGACCATGCTGCCCGACTGAACTAAAACCCCCTCACCTTCCGGGGACCGTATCCCTCTATTCCCATCCTATTCATGTATTTGTCCAGGCGCCCCTTAAAACTCACTATCGTATCCGCTTCCACTCCCTCCCCCGGCAGCGAGTTCCAGGCACCCACCACCCTCTGTGTAAAAAAACTTGCCTCGTACATCTCCTTTAAACCTTGCCCCTCGCACCTTAAAAAGTTTGTTTATTTATTCATCACAAGCAGGCTTACATTAACACTGCGATGAAGTTACTGTGTAATTCCTGTAGTCGCTACAGTCCGGCGCCTGTTCGGGTCAATGCACCCTAACCAGCACATCTTTCAGAATGTGGGACTAAACCGGAGCACCCGGAGGAAACCCATGCAGACACGGGGAGAACATGCAAACTCCACACAGATAGTGACCCAAGCTGGGAATCGAACCCGGGTCCCTGGAGCTGTGATGCGCAGTGCTAACCACTGTGCTACCGTGCCGGGGAAAGCCGCCTAAACCTGTGCCCCCTAGTAATTGACTCTTCCACCCTGGGGAAAAAGCTTCTGACTATCCACTCTGTCCATGCCCCTCATAATCTTGTAGACTTCTATCAGGTCTCCCCTCAACCTCCGTCGTTCCAGTGAGAACAAACCAAGTTTCTCCAACCTCTCCTCATAGCTAATGCCCTCCATACTAGGCAACATCCTGGTAAACAGCTTCTGTACCCTCTCCAAAGCATCTTCTGGTAGTGTGGCGACTAGAATTGAACACTATATTCCAAGTGCGGCCTAACTAAGGCTCTATAAAGCTGCAGCATGACCTGCCAATTTTTAAACTCAATGCCCCGGCCGATGAAGGCAAGCATGCCGTATGCCTTCTTGACTACCTTCTCCACCTGCATTGCCACTTTCAGTGACCTGTGTACCTGTACACCCAGATCCCTCTGCTATCAATACTCTTAAGGGTTCTGCCATTTACTGTATAATTCATACATGCATTAGACCTTCCAAAATGGTTGAAACAAACAGCACAGATGTCATTCAGACGAAACTAAATAAGTACATAGAAATATACAAGTATAGAAATAGGATCAGGAGGAGGCCATTCGGCCCTTCGAGCCTGCTCCGCCATTCAGCACCATCATGGCTGATCATCCAACTCAATAGCCTAATCCTGCTTTCCCCCCATAACCTTTGATCCCGTTCGCCCCCCAGTGCCCTATCCAGCCGCCTCTTGAATACATTCAATGTTTTGCCATCAACTACTTCCTGTGGGAATAAATTCCACAGGCTCACCACTCTCTGGGTGAAGAAATGTCTCCTCATCTCCGTCCTAAATGGTCTACCCCGAATCCTCAGACTGTGACCCCTGGTTCTGGACACTCCCACCATCGGGAACATCCTCCCTGCATCTACCCTGTCCAGTCCTGTTACCAAACCCCGCCCCCAATCCCCAAACCCCGCCCCCAATCCCCTGGTTCTGGACACTCCCACCATCGGGAACACCCTCCCTGCATCTACCCTGTCCAGTCCTGTTAGAATTTTATAAGTCTCTCTGAGATTCCCCCCCTCATTCGTCTGAACTCCAGTGAAAACAGTCCTAACCTGGTCAATCTTTCCTCGTACATCAGTCCCGCCATCCCCGGGATCAGCCTGGGAAACCTTCGCTGCAACTCCCTCGAGAGCAAGAACATCCTTCCTCAGAAAAGGAGACCCAAACTGCACACAATACTCCAGGTGTGGCCTCACCAAGGCCCTGTATAATCGCAACAACACATCCCTCGCTCCTGTACCCGAAACCTCTCGCAATGAATGCCAACATACCATTTGCCTTCTTTACCGCCAGCTGCATGAGGTAGAAAGGAATCGTAGATTATACCAACAAACTGAGAGTTGGCTCATGGGAACCATGAAGGCCAATGTTGACCAGGTGGGCTGTGTTTTAAACTCAGTGTGACATTGACTGATACTCCCCGCTTTGTCCTCAACAGTTTCAGTGTGGAGAATGCTTACCTCGATGAGAAGGAGGATGCCTGCGATGCTTTGGGAGAAATTGCTGTCAACACTGGGTAAGACTATCCAAGCATGTCCATCGGCCCTATTCTGTGCTGTGTCCAGTACAGTTCTGCTCGCATCCTCTTCCCTGTCACACAGTTGTGTATCCCATCGCGGGGAACTCACCTCCATCACGTACAGGACATGGATGATGAAACACTCTCTACTTGCCTGGACAAGTGCAGCTCCAACAGCACTCGAGAAGCTCAAAGGCAGAGCGGCCCCGCTCGAGTGGCAGCCAGTCCATCCCCTCACCCATTCACTCCCTCTGCCACTGGCGTACAGTAACAGCAGTGTGGGCTGGAGCAACCTGCCAAGGCTTCCACGACTGCTGCTTCCAAACATGCGACACCTATCACTTTGAAGAATGAGGGCAGCAGATACATGGGGAACACCAGCACCTGGAGGTTCCCCTCCGAGCCACTCACCATCCCACCTTGGAAATACATTGCCGTTCCTTCACTGTCTCTGGGATCAACATTTTTTAAAAGTTTATTTATTTATTGTCACAAGTAAGCTTGCATTAACACTGCAGTGAAGTTACTGTGAAAATCCCCTGGTGGCCACACTCCGGCACCTGTTCGGGTTACACTGAGGGAGAATTTAGCACGGCCCAATGCACCCTAACCAGCACATCATCTTTCGGACTGTGTGAGGAAACCGGAGCACCCGGAGGAAACCCACGCAGACACGGGGAGAACGTGCAGACTCTGCACAGACAGTGACCCAAGCCGGGAATCGAACCCGGGTCCCTGGCGCTGTGAGGCAGCAGTGCTCACCCACTGTGCCACCAACAGCACTGTGGGTGTACCTACACCACATGGACTGCAGAGGTTCAATACGTTCATAAGATATAAGAGCAGAATTAGGCCATTCGGCTCATCGAGTCTGCCCCGCCATTCGATCATGGCTGATATGCTCCTCATCCCCATTTTCCTGCCTTCTCCCCATAACCCTTCAACCCATTACCAATTAAAAATCTGTCTAACTCCTCCTTAAATTGACTCACTGTCCCAGCATCCACCGCACTCTGGGATAGCGAATTCCACAGACTCACATCCCTTTGGGAGAAATCGTTTCTTCAGCTGCAGAGCTGGGCTGAGAGGTGGCAAATGGAGTTTAATGCAGAAAAGTGTAAGGTGATTCACTTTGGAAGGAGTAACAGGATTACAGAGTACTGGGCTAATGGTAAGATACTTGGTAGTGTGGATGAACAGAGGGATCTGGGTGTCCATGTGCATAGATCCCTGAAAGTTGGCACCCAGGTTGATAGGGTTGTTAAGAAGACGTACGGTGCGTTAGCTTTTATTGGTAGAGGGATTGAGTTTTGGAGCCAGGAGGTCATGCTGCAACTGTACAAAACTCTGGTGCGGCCGCATTTGGAGTATTGCATACAGTTCTGGTCGCCGCATTATAGGAAGGATGTGGATGCATTGGAAAGAGTGCAGAGGAGATTTACCAGGATGTTGCCTGGTATGGTGGGAAGGTCTTATGAGGAAAGGCTGAGGGGCTTGAGGTTGTTTTCGTTAGAGAGAAGAAGGTTAAGAGGTGACTTAATAGAGGCATACAAGATGATCAGAGGATTAGATAGGGTGGACAGTGAGAGCCTTTTTCCTCGGATGGTGATGGCTAACACGAGGGGACAGAGCTTTAAATTGAGGGGTGAGAGATATAGGACAGATGTTAGAGGTAGGTTCTTTACTCAGAGAGTAGTAAGGGCGTGGAATGCCCTGCCTGCAGCAGTAGTGGACTCGTCAACATTAAGGGCATTTAAATGGTCATTGGATAAACATATGGATGATATTGGAATAGTGTAGATTAGAGGGGCTTTAGATTGGTTTCACTGGTCGGCGCAACATCGAGGGCCAAAGGGCCTGGACTGCGCTGTAATGTTCTATGTTCCTCCAACTCCGTTTTAAATCTGCGACCCCTTATCCTAAGACTATAACCTCACGTCTTAGAATGTCCCCCAGGAGGAAGCATCCGCTCCACGTCTACACATAAGGTGGCTCAAGAGGCAATAAATGCTTAGGGAGGCAATGGCCTAGTGGTATTATCGCCAGACTGTTAATCCAGAAACTCAGCTAATGTTCTGGGGGACCCGGGTTCGAATCCCGCCCGCGGCAGATGGTGGAATTTGAATTCAATAAAAAATATCTGGGATTAAGAATCTACTGATGACCCATTGTCGGAGAAACCCATCTGGTTCCCTTTAGGGAAGGAAATCTGCCGTCCTTACCCCGGTCTGGCCTACATGTGACTCCAGAGCCACAGCAATGGGGTTGACTCTCAACTGCCCTCCAAGGGGCAACTAGGGATGGGGAATAAATGCTGGCCAGTGACGCCCATGTCCCGTGGTGGCACTGCTGCCTCACAGCGCCAGGTTCAATTCCGGCCTCGGGTGATCGTCTGTGTGGAATTTCCCCATTTTCTCTGTGTCCATGAGCAGCTTGGTACACAGTAGTGCACAGCTGTCCTATTCACCACGATGCCAGCCTTTCCCTTTTTCCAGATCCTACTTGCCCAGGTGCGAGCGCTGCACCTCTGTTCCCGCCTCATGGCCCCTTCCAGCTCGGGTTTTGGTCAGACCACATCTGGAATACTCTGCACAAATCTCCACATTCAAGGATAGACTTCCATTGGAGGCGTTACAGTGCGGGTACACTCGATCAGGGGGCTTTTATATTCATGTTCGTTCCTAGGACACGGGCGTCGCTGGCTGGGCCAGCATTTATTGCCCATCCCTAGTTGCCCCTTGAGAAGGTGGCGGTGAGCCGCCATCTTGAATCGCTGCATGTGCTGTGGGTTGACCATTAGGGAGGGAATTCCAGGATTCTGACCCAGTGACTGTGAAGGAACAGCCGATATATTTCCAAGTCGGGACGGTGAGTGGTTTGGAGGGGAACTTGCAGGTGGTGGAGTTCCCCACGTATCTGCTGCCCTTGTCCTTCGAGATGGAAGTGGTTGTGGTTTGGAAGATGCTGTCCAAGGATCTTTGAACTGCTGCCATGCATCTTGTAAATGGTACACACTGCTGCTACTGAGCGTCGGTGGTGGAGGGAGTGGATGTTTGTAGATGTGGTGCCAATCAAGGGGGCTGCTTTGTCCTGGATGGTGTTGAGCTTCTTGAGTGTTGTTGGAGCTGCACCCATCCAGGCAAGTGGGGAGTATTCCATCACACTCCTGACTTGTGCCTTGTCGATGGTGGACAGGCTTTGGGGAGTCAGGAGGTGAGTTACTCGCCGTCGTGTTCCCAGCCTCTGACCTGCTCTTGTAGCCACTGTGTTTATGTGGTGAGTCCAGTTGAGTTTCTGGTCAATGGTAACCCCCAGGATGTTGACAGTGGGCGATTCAGTGATGGTAACACCATTGAATGTCAGGGGGCGGTGGTTACAGTGTATGGTGGAGGCTAATTGGCCTATATTCTCTGGAACGAGAGGCAACCTCATTAAAACCCGCATGATTCTGAAGGGCTTTGAGAGGGTGGAAATTGAGAGATTGTTTCCCATGGGTCATGAATCTAAAACACGAGGAGGGGGCCACAGTCTGGGAGAAGGGGGTGACCATTTGGGACTCGGGTGACGAGGAATGTCTTCACTCAAAGGGTTGTGAATCTTTGGAATTCTTGACCCCAGACGGTTGTGGCCCTTCCATCGTAATATTGTGTGTAGCTTTGACCATAAGACATAGGAGCAGAATGAGGCCACTCGGCCCATCGAGTCTGCTCCGCCATTCAATCATGGCTGATATTTTTCTCATCCCCATTCTCCTGCCTTTTCCCCATAACCCCTGATCCCCTTATTAATCAGGAACCTATCTATCTCTGTCTTAAAGACACTCAATGACCCGGCCTCCACAGCCTTCTGCGGCAAAGACTTCCACAGATTCACCACTCTCTGGCTGAAGAAATTCCTCCTCATCTCTGTTTTAAAGGATCGTCCCTTTAGCCTGAGGTTGTGCCCTCTGGTTCTAGTTTTTCCTACTAGTGGAAACATCCTCTCCACGTCCACTCTATCCAGGCCTCGCAGTATCCTGAGAGTTTCAATAAGATCCTCATCCTTCTAAACTCCAACGAGTACAGACCCAGAGTCCTCAACCGTTCCTCATACGACAAGCTCTTCATTCCAGGGATCATTCTCGTGAACCTTTGGTCTCCTTTTCTGAGGAAAGATGTTCTTGCTCTCGAGGGAGTTGCAGCGAAGGTTTCCCAGGCTGATCCCGGGGATGGCGGGACTGATGGACGAGGAGAGATTGACCAGGTTAGGATTGTTTTCACTGGAGTTCAGACGAATGAGAGGGGAATCTCATAGAGACTTATCAAATTCTAACAGGACTAGACAGGGGAGATGCAGGGAGGATGTTCCCGATGGTGGGGGGAGTCCAGAACCAGGGGATTGGGGGCGGGGTTTGGGGATTGGGGGCGGGGTTTGGGGATTGGGGTTTGGGGATTGGGGGCGGGGTTTGGGGATTGGGGGTGGGGTTTGGGGATTGGGGGTGGGGTTTGGGGATTGGGGGCGGGGTTTGGTAACGGGACGAGACAGGGTAGATGCAGGGAGGATGTTCCCGATGGTGGGGGGGAGTCCAGAACCAGGGGATTGGGGGCGGGGTTTGGTAACGGGACGAGACAGGGTAGATGCAGGGAGGATGTTCCCGATGGTCGGGGGAGTCCAGAACCAGGGGGTCACAGTCTGAGGATTCGGGGTAGACCATTTAGGACGGAGATAAGGAGACATTTCTTCACCCAGAGAGTGGTGAGCCTGTGGAATTCATTCCCACAGGAAGTAGTTGATGCCAAAACATTGAATGTATTCAAGAGGCGGCTGGATAGGGCACTGGGGGGCGAACGGGGTCAAAGGTTATGGGGGGAAAGCAGGATTAGGCTATTGAGTTGGATGATCAGCCATGATGGTGATGAATGGGGGAGCAGGCTCGAAGGGCCGAATGGCCTCCTCCTGCTCCTATCTTCTGTGTTTCTATGTAACACACTTTGAGCTGGGACAGACAGAGTTTTGGGATCTGGGGAATTAATTGATATTCGGGGAGGCAGGGGGTGGGGGGGGGGGGGGGGGGGGTGGGGGGGCAGGCGGAATAGTGCAGCTGGAACCAAAATCAGCCATCATCATTTGGGAAGGCGGAGGAGGCTCGATGGGCTGAATGGTCTTCTCTTATGGTCTGGAAGATCCAGCCCAGATAAACCAGCCCTTTCCAATGAGATCCATCGGCAATAACATAAAAAGTAAAGTTTATTTATTAGTCACAACATAGCTATGACTGTAACTCGAGAATCATAGAATCCCTACAGTGCAGAAGGAGGCCATTCGGCCCATCGAGTCTGCACCGTCCACAATCCCACGCAGACCCTATCCCCAGAACCCCATGCATTTACCCTAGCTAGTCCCCCTGACACTAAGGGGCAATTTAACACGGCCAATCCACCGAACCTGCACATCTTTCGGACTGTGGGAGGAAACCCACGCAGACACGGGGAGAATGTGCAGACTCCGCACAGACAGTGACCCCAAGCCGGGAATCGAACCCGGGTCCCTGGCGCTGTGAGGCAGCAGCGCTAACCCACTGTGCCGCCTCTATATTCTGCACCTTTCCTTTCCTTCTCTCCTATGTTAAATCATAGAATCCTACAGTGCAGAAGGAGGCCATTCGGCCCATCAAGTCTGCACCGACCACAATCCCACCCAGGCCCTATCCCCATAACCCCGTGCATTTACCCTGGCTAGTTCCCCTTCGGGTCAATTTAGCATGGCCAATCCACTGCAATCTTTGGAGTGTGGGAGGAAACCCACGCAGACACGGGGAGAATGTGCAGACTCCACACAGACGGTGACCCAAGCCGGGAATCGAACCCAGGTCCCGAGCGCTGCGGCACCAGGGCTAACTCACTGTGCCACCATGTCACCCAAAGTTTAAAATTTATTTATTTCTGTCACAAGTAAGCTTCTATTAACACTGCAATGAAGTTACTGTGAAAATCCCCTAGTCGCCACACTCCGCCGCCTGTTTGGGTTCACTGCGGGAGAATTTAGCATGGCCAATCCACCTAAGCAGCACTTCTTTCGGACTGTGGGAGGAAACCGTAGCACAGTTTCCTCCCACTGGAGGAAACCCACGCAGACACGGGGAGAACGTGCAGACTCCGCACAGACAGTGAGCCGAGGCCAGGAATCGAACCCGGGTCCCTGGCGCTGTGAGGCAGCAGCACTAACCCACTGTGCCGCCGTGCCGTCCGTAAAGCAGATTGCGCCAAACACGAAAGATGAATTGCTGACGCTGGGTTGTTGAAATATCTTGAAGAGGATTGCCTCTTCGTTCTCGCTCTGTGCCTTTGGGATGTGAGCAGCTGGGGATCGCTGTTTGGTGTCGCGATCTGGAATCAGCCAAAAACCTATCGCAAGTGAATCCTGCCCTTGTGGACAGTGGGGATCTCTTTATAGGGGAGTGTACGAATGCAGTCTCACTTTGCTTCGATCTTTACAACAAGTTAAGCCTCCGAGCTAAACCTGCTTTGTCTGCTCCAGGGCCGCCTTTATGCCATTTATGGAAAGCTGCTTTGAAGAGATTTTCCGCATTACCAACGTGAGTATCCGATTTCTGGACTCTCCGCATCACTCCTGCAGCAACCCCACTCTTCCCCTGCCCCGTTCAAAGAACAAAGAAAATTACAGCACAGGAACAGGCCCTTCGGCCCTCCAAGCCTGCACTGACCATGCTGCCCCTGACTGAACTAAAACCCCCTACCCTTCCGGGGACCGTATCCCTCTATTCCCATCCTATTCATGTATTTGTCCAGACACCCCTTAAAACTCACTGTCGTATCCGCTTCCACTACCTCCCCCGGCAGCGAGTTCCAGGCACCCACCACCCTCTGTGTAAAAAACTTGCCTCGTACATCTCCTTTAAACCTTGCCCCTCGCACCTTAAACCTGTGCCCCCTAGTAATTGACTCTTCCACCCTGGGGAAAAAGCTTCTGACTATCCACTCTGTCCATGCCATGGCACGGTGGTACATTGTTCCACTGGAGCAAGCTGAGAGGGAGTGATTGGAGGCAGCAGTGCTGGTGAGAGATTAATTGAATTGTTTATTTATTTAATTAGTCAGCTAAGTGTGTGTTTTTTTTTGGCCTTTACTTTTGCAGTAGAATTTTAAGTTTAAAGTGAAAACTGGAAGTGGGCTGCCAAAGAGTTTGGGAAGGGATTTTTAAGCGCGTGAAGTATAAAAGGTGGGCTGCAGTATACAGCGGGCAGCGTCGGGAGCGGGCAGTGGAGTGTGTGGGAAGCAGAGTGTGAGCTATAAGGGCTTTGGCTCACAGGGCTTCGGCGAAGGCGAGGAAGGTTGTTTGTTTTTCTTCTGTAACACCCCCTTTTTTGTTTTATCTCCCAAAAACTAAAAAGGACACGGCTGGTATGAGTGGGAGGCCAGTATACTGCATTCGGTGTGGGATGTGGGAGTTCCTGGAGACAACTTGCCTCCCGGAAGTCCATATCTGTGCCAGATGTGTGGAACTGCAACTCCTGAAGGATCGTGTAAGGGAGCTGGAGCTGAGGCTCGATGAACTCAGTTTAGTTAGGGAAAATGAGAGAGTAATAGATAAAAGTTATAGTCAGGTAGTGACACCAGGGTCTCGGAAGGAAGACACGTGGGTCACAGTTAGGAGGGGTAATAGTCAGAAGGGCGATGTGCCAGAAAGTACCCCAGTGGCAGTCTCCCATAAAAGAAAGGGATGGGCAACAGATGGGAGAAGGGAAGGGAGTGAGCAGTCTGTGGAGGGATCCCCTGTGGTTGTCCCCCTCCAAAATAGGTATATTGTTTTGGATTCTGTGGAGGGGGATGACCCTCCAGGGGTAAGCCACGAGGACCAGATCGCCTCCACGGAGACAGGCTCAGGGGTCCGGAAGGGAAAGAAGGGGTTTAGGAGAGCGATAGTTGTGGGGGACGCACTGGTTAGAGGCACGGACAGGCGGTTCTGTGGGAGTGAACGAGAATCCAGGATGGTAGTCTGCCTCCCTGGTGCCGGGGTACTGGATGTCTCCGAGAGGGTAGGAAGCATATTTAAAAAGGAAGGTAGTCAAACGGATGTGATTGTACACATTGGTGAAAATGATGTAGGTAGGAAGAGCAGGGGGGTCATACGAGAGAAATTCAGGGAGTTGGGTGCTAGGCTAAAAAGTAAGGCCTCCAGGGTAGCAATCTCTGGACTGCTCCCGGTGTCTAGTGCAAGTGAGGCTCGGAACAGGGAGATTCTACAGTTGAACGTGTGGCTAAAGGACTGGTGCAAGAGGGAGGGTTTTAAATTCATAGATAACTGGGAAATCTTCAAGTCAGGATGGCAACTGTACAGAAAGGATGGGTTACACCTCAACTGGAAGGGAGCAAATATCCTGGCTGGGAGTTTTGCTAGAGTGTTTCGGCAGGATTTAAACTAGTGTGGCAGGGGGGTGGGGAACAAAACAGTAGGTCAGTAAATACTGAGGCTGGGGTTGAGCTGGGGGCCAGGGCAAGGCTAGCTAAGAAGAGGAGCACTCTGGAGGAGGATGACCTGAGTGGGCCTGGAGGTCTGGAGTGCATCTGCTTCAATGCGAGGAGCGGAACGGGTAAAACAGACGAACTTAGGGCCTTAATGCTTATGCGGAATTTGGATGTGGTTGCGGTGATGGAAACTTGGTTAAAAGAAGGACAGGACTGGCAGCTGAATATTCCGGGGTATAAGTGTTTTAGGCGAGACAGAGGAGGGGCTAAAAAAGGTGGGGGAGTAGCGATATTAGTTAAGGAGCATATTACCGTGGTGCAGAGGGTAGACAACTGAGAGGGGTCATGTACTGAGTCGCTGTGGGTGGAACTCAGAAACAGGAAGGGTGCAGTCACTATGCTGGGGGTGTACTACAGACCACCCAACAGCCCACGGGAAGTGGAGGAAAGGATATGTCAGGAGATTCTGGATAGGTGCAGAAAAAATAGGGTTGTTGTAGTGGGGGACTTTAATTTCCCTGGCACAGACTGGAAAGTGCTTAGAGCTGGGGATCCGGACGGGGAGGAATTTGTAAAATGCATACTGGAAGGTTCTTTGGAACAGTATGTAGATAGCCCGACTAGAGAGGGGGCTATACTGGACCTAGTTCTGGGAAATGAGCCCAGTCAGGTCGTCAAAGTTTCGGTAGGGGAACATGTGGCAAATAGTGACCACAACTCTGTTAACTTTAGGATAGTAATGGACAAGGATGAGTGCTGACCTACGGGCAGGGTGCTAAATTGGGGGAAGGCTAACTATAGCCGGATTAGGCAGGAATTGGTGGATGTTGATTGGGAGAGGATGTTCGAGGGTACGTCCGCGTCTGGCATGTGGGAGTCTTTTAAGGAACTATTGATAAGGCTGCAGGATAGGCATGTGCCTGTAAAAAGGAAAGGTAGGATTCGAGAGCCGTGGATAACCAGGGAAATTGAGGATCTGATTAAAATGAAAAGGGAGGCGTACGTTAAGTCCAGGCAACTGAAAACAGATGGAGCTCTGGAGGAATACAGAGAGAGTAGGAAAGAACTCAAACGGGGAGTTAGAAGGGCAAAAAGAGGTCACGAGATGTTCTTGGCAGGCAGGATTAAGGAGAATCCTAAGGCATTCTATTCATACGTTAGGAACAAAAGAGTTGTCAGGGAGAAAATCGGACCTCTCAGGGACAAAGGAGGGGAATTATGCTTAGAACCCAAGGGAATAGGGGAGATCCTAAATGAATACTTTGCATCGGTATTCACGAAGGAGAGGGGCGTGTTAACCGGGAGTGTCTCGGAGGGAGGTGTTGACCCGTTAGAGAAAATCTCCATTACAAGAGAGGAAGTGTTAGGTTTTTTAGGGAACATTAAAACTGACAAAGCCCCAGGGCCTGATGGCATCTATCCTCGACTGCTCAGGGAGACGAGAGATGAAATTGCTGGGCCTCTGACGGAAATCTTTGTCGCTTCTTTGGACACGGGTGAGGTCCCTGAGGATTGGAGGATAGCGAATGTGGTCCCGTTGTTTAAGAAGGGTAGCAGGGATAACCCGGGAAATTATAGGCCGGTGAGCTTGACGTCCGTGGTAGGGAAGTTGTTGGAGAGGATTCTTAGAGACAGGATGTATGTGCATTTAGAACGGAACAATCTCATTAGTGACAGACAGCATGGTTTTGTAAGAGGGAGGTCGTGCCTTACAAATTTGGTGGAGTTTTTTGAGGAAGTGACAAAAATGGTTGATGAAGGAAGGGCCGTGGATGTCGTCTATATGGATTTCAGTAAGTCTTTTGACAAAGTCCCACATGGCAGGTTGGTTAAGAAGGTTAAGGCTCATGGGATACAAGGAGAAGTGGCTAGATGGGTGGAGAACTGGCTTGGCCATAGGAGACAGAGGGTAGTGGTCGAAGGGTCTTTTTCCGGCTGGAGGTCTGTGACCAGTGGTGTTCCGCAGGGCTCTGTACTGGGACCTCTGCTATTTGTGATATATGTAAATGATTTGGAAGAAGGTGTAACTGGTGTAATCAGCAAGTTTGCGGATGACACGAAGATGGCTGGACTTGCGGATAGCAAAGAGCATTGTCGGGCAATACAGCAGGATATAGATAGGCTGGAAAATTGGGCGGAGAGGTGGCAGATGGAGTTTAATCCGGATAAATGCGAAGTGATGCATTTTGGAAGAAATAATGTAGGGAGGAGTTATACAATAAATGGCAGAGTCATCAGGAGTATAGAAACACAGAGGGACCTAGGTGTGCAAGTCCACAAATCCTTGAAGGTGGCAACACAGGTGGAGAAGGTGGTGAAGAAGGCATATGGTATGCTTGCCTTTATAGGACGGGGTATAGAGTATAAAAGCTGGAGTCTGATGATGCAGCTGTATAGAACGCTGGTTAGGCCACATTTGGAGTACTGCGTCCAGTTCTGGTCGCCGCACTACCAGAAGGATGTGGAGGCGTTAGAGAGAGTGCAGAGAAGGTTTACCAGGATGTTGCCTGGTATGGAGGGTCTTAGCTATGAGGAGAGATTGGGTAAACCGGGCTTGTTCTCCTTGGAAAGACGGAGAATGAGGGGAGATCTAATAGAGGTGTACAAAATTATGAAGGGTATAGATAGGGTGAACAGTGGGAAGCTTTTTCCCAGGTCGGAGGTGACGATCACGAGGGGTCACAGGCTCAAGGTGAGAGGGACGAAGTATAACTCAGATATCAGAGGGACGTTTTTTACACAGAGGGTGGTGGGGGCCTGGAATGCGCTGCCAAGTAGGGTGGTGGAGGCAGGCACGCTGACATCGTTTAAGACTTACCTGGATAGTCACATGAGCAGCCTGGGAATGGAGGGATACAAACGATTGGTCTAGTTGGACCAAGGAGCGGCACAGGCTTGGAGGGCCGAAGGGCCTGTTTCCTGTGCTGTACTGTTCTTTGTTCTTTGTTATGTCCCTCATAATCTTGTAGACTTCTATCAGGTCGCCCCTCAACCTCTGTTGTTCCAGCGAGAACAAACCAAGTTAGTCAACCTCACATAGAACATAGAACAGTACAGCACAGTATAAGTATAGGCCCTTTGACCCACGATGTTGTGCCGAACCTTTTCCGAAACCAAGATCAAGCTATCCCACTCCCTATCATCCTGGTGTGCTCCATGTGCCTATCCAATAACCGCTTAAATGTTCCTAAAGTGTCTGACTCCACTATCACAGCAGGCAGTCCATTCCACACCCCAACCACTCTCTGCGTAAAGAACCTACCTCGGACATCCTTCCTATATCTCCCACCATGAACCCTATAGTTATGCCCCCTTGTAATAGCTCCATCCACCCGAGGAAATAGTCTCTGAACGTCCACTCTATCTATCCCCCTCATCATCTTATAAACCTCTATTAAGTCGCCTCTCAACCTCCTCCGCTCCAGAGAGAACAGCCCTAGCTCCCTCAACCTTTCCTCATAAGACCTACCCTCCAAACCAGGCAGCATCCTGGTAAATCTCCTCTGCACTCTTTCCAGCGCTTCCACATCCTTCTTATAGTGAGGTGACCAGAACTGCACACAATATTCCAAATGTGGTCTCACCAAGGTCCTGTACAGTTGCAGCATAACCCCACGGCTCTTAAACTCCAACCCCCTGTTAATAAACGCTAACACACTATAGGCCACCTTCACGGCTCTATCCACTTGAGTAGCTAGTGCCCTCCATACCAGGCAACATCCTAGTAAATTTTTTCTGTACCCTCTCCAAAGCCTCCACATCCTTCTGGTAGTGTGGCGACCAGAATTGAACACTTTATTCCAAGTGCAGCCTACCTTTCCATCCCTAAATTCCACATATTGCAGCTGTGGGGGCAACCGGCAGATGTTTAGTGTCCGCTTCAGTCAGTGGTTCAGTGTGAGGAGCGGGTGACATTCCCAACTGGATATTGAGTAGGAACCTCAAACATGCAGAGCATTTGAACACATTCCAGAGTCTGCAGAACTTTTAATCCCTATTCTAAAGCATGTTCGGTATCTCGCACTGCACTGGCAGTCAGCAGATATGTCAGGACCTGCCAGGCATCACGGTGCAGTCCAAGACTTGATAGTTCGGTACCCAACGCCCCTGTCCAATGGGGGGATGGAAATAGTCAGAGGGGGCGGAACTGAAGGTGTGCGCACTGTGGGAGGATCAGTGCTGAGGGAGCGCCGCACTGTGGGAGGGTCAGTGCTGAGGGAGCACCGCACTGTGGGAGGATCAGTGCTGAGGGAGCGCCGCACTGTGGGAGGGTCAGTGCTGAGGGAGCGCCGCACTGTGGGAGGGTCAGTGCTGAGGGAGCGCCGCACTGTGGGAGGGTCAGTGCTGAGGGAGCGCCGCACTGTGGGAGGGTCAGTGCTGAGGGAGCGCCGCACTGTGGGAGGGTCAGTGCTGAGGGAGCACCGCACTGTGGGAGGGTCAGTGCTGAGGGAGCGCCGCACTGTGGGAGGGTCAGTGCTGAGGGAGCGCCGCACTGAGGGAGGGTCAGTGCTGAGGGAGCGCCGCACTGTGGGTGGGTCAGTGCTGAGGGAGCGCCGCACTGTGGGAGGGTCAGTGCTGAGGGAGCGCCGCACTGTGGGAGGGTCAGTGCTGAGGGAGCGCCACACTGTGGGAGGGTCAGTGCTGAGGGAGCGCCGCACTGTGGGAGTGTCAGTGCTGAGGGAGCGCCGCACTGTGGGAGGGTCAGTGCTGAGGGAGCGCCGCACTGTTAGCCTTCGTGGCCCTTATGATGGGAGACATTAGAACACTGTCCCTTACAGAAAGACGTCAGTGATTGTGAAGCCCTTTGGGACTCCCTGTAGTGGCGAAAGGTGCCATTTTCTTCTCCAGTTCTGTTGTGAGTTTCATTTTACCCCCGTTGCAGCCCAGGTTAAAGACTAATTTCAGTGCGTTGACATCTTTTGCAGTATCCACATGTCAACGTGAGGAAGTCGGCCTACGAAGCTGTCGGCCAGTTCTGCTGCGCCCTTTACAAAGTCGCTCAGGAAAACCCAACAGACCAAAACCTGGAAGGTAATTGTTTCACCCAACATCTCTCCTCCAGTCTCCCCCGGGAAGGGTGTCCGTATCCCCGAAGCAGATAGACTGGAGGAGTGGGCAGACCCTGGTCAGACGGGGTCTGTGGGCAATCGAGAAGAGGCTATGGAAAGTAAACAGTCCAGTTTTCAAGGAGGTTAAAGACTAAAACACTACGTACAGCGAACATTTGAAAGAAGCAGGAGTGCTTGAGGACAGCCCTTCAGGGGAAGCCGGATAAACACATGAGGGAGAAAGGAACAGACTGATATGTTGATTGGGTGTGATGAATATTATCTAAATCATAGTATCCCTACGGTACGGCAGGAGGCAATTTGGCCAATTGAGTCTGTACCGACCACAATCCCACCCAGGTCCTATTCTCACAACCCCACAAGTTTACCCTGCTAATCCCCCTGACGTGGAGATGCCGGCGTTGGACTGGGGTAAGCACAGTAAGAAGTCTCACAACACCAGGTTAAAGTCCAACAGGTTTATTTGGTAGCAAATACCATAAGCTTTCGGAGCACAGCTCCTTCGTCAGATGGAGTGGTCTCTGTCTTCACGACACACGACAGCGCAGAGTCGCTGAGCAGAAACTGATAGCCAAGTTCCGCACACATGAGGACGGCCTCAACTGGGATGTTGGATTTATGTCACATTATCAGTAACCCCCACAGCTCGCCCCTGGTCTTGCATAATCTCACCAGCTGTTCTGCCTGGAGACAATACACATCTCTTTAACCTGTGTTTAATGTTCCCTCCACCCACATTATCTGTACCTTTTAAGACCTGGCTGGCTGTAGAGATTTGCATTCTAATTAGTATTCTGTAAATTGATTTCTGTGTCTGTGCACTGTTGGAGAACCCTAACCAGCACATCTTTCGGGCTGTGGGAGGAAACCGGAGCACCCGGACGAAACCCACGCAGACACGGGGAGAACGTGCAGACTCCGCACAGACAGCGACCCAAGCCGGGAATCGAACCCGGGGTCCCTGGAGCTGTGAGGCAGCAGCGCTAACCACTGTGCCACCGTGTCGCTCATTATGTCTTAAAGGTGAAACACCTCCACGTGGTTACATATCCCTTGTCTTTATTCACTCCAGGTTTCCAGAAGCTGTTATCCGTGGTGTTCCCAAACTATCTGAAAACCATTCACGATGAGAAGGACCGCCTGGTGGTCATGACGATCCTCGAATCCATGAACAACGTGCTGAAGAACTGCAAAGGGGACGCGCTGAAGGAGCCAGGGCGCCTGGACGAGATCTGCAAAGCAATCCGCAATGTGTTGCAGAAAAAGGTAGATGGCCAGCGCTCGTGCTGAGTAACCTGCCTCTCTGACCAGACGCGCTGGTCACCTCGCCTGCTATCTCCTCCTGTAACCTAGGCTCAGCACTCACAATGTGGCCCAAGTTAGCAAGTTGCTGGCAGGAGTAGGGAACACTGGATGAGTAGAGATATTGAGGCTCTCATCAATAAAAAGAAGGAAGTATCCATCAGTTATAGGCAGCTGGGGTCCAGTGAATCGCTTGAGGAGTATAGGGGATGTAGGAGTGCACTTAAAAGGGAAATCAGGAGGGCAAAAGAGTAACTAAGGAGAGAATAGGACCTCTTTAAAGATCAACAAGGTCGCCTACGTGGGGAGCCACAGGAGTTGAGAGATCCTAAATTAATATTTCTCATCACTATTTACCATGGAGGAAGGCATGACAGCTACGGAACTCGGGGAAGTAAATAGAGATGTCTTGAAAAGGGTTTTGATTTGGTTTATTATAGTCACATGTATTGGGATACAGTGAAAAGTATTGTTCCTTGCGCGCTATACAGCCAAAGCATACCGTTCATAGAGAAGGAAAGGAGAGAGTGCAGAATGTAGTGTTACAGTCACAGCTCGGGTGCAGAGAAAGATCAACTTGGTGCAGAGTAGGTCCATTCAAAAGTCTGACGGCAGCAGCAGGGAAGAAGCTGTTCTTGAGTCGGTCGGTGCGTGACCTCAGACTTTTGTATCTTTTTCCCGACGGAAGAAGGTGGAAGAGAGAATGTCCGGGGTGCGTGGGGTCCTTAATTATGCCGGCTGCTTTTCCCCGAGGCAGCGGGAAGTGTAGACAGAGTCAATGGGTGGGAGGCTGGTTTGTGTGATGGATTGGGCTACATTCACAACATGGCTTCGGCAGATAAGGTAAAGGAAAATCTGAAGAGATTCTACAAGTATATTAAGGGCAAAAGAGTAGCTAAGGAGAGAATAGGACCTCTTAAAGATCAACGAGATCATCTGTGTGTGGAGCCGCAGGAGTTGAGTGAGTTCCTAAATTAATATTTCTTGTCCCTATTTACCGTGAAGGAAGACATGAAAACTATGGAACTCGGGAAAGTAAATAGTAATGTCTTGAAAAGTGTCCACATTACAGAAGAGGAGGTGCTTAGAGCACTTAAAAAGCATAAAGGTAGATAAATCCCTGGGACCCGATGAAGTGTATCCCAGGACATTGTGAGAAGCTAGAGATGAAATTGTGGGTCCCCAGCAGAGATGTTTATATCATCGACAGCCACAGGTGAGGTGCCTGAAGATTAGAGGAAGGCAAATGTTGTGCTTTTGGGAGAGGCTGGATAGAAACATAGAAAACCTACAGCACAAAACAGGCCCTTCGGCCCCACAAGCTGTGCCGAACATATCCCTACCTTCTAGGCCTACCTAGACTGGGACTTTTTTCTCTGGAGCGTGGAAAGCTGTGGGGTGATCTTATAGAGGTCTATAAAATAATGAGGGGCACAGACAAGGTAGATAGTCAATATCTTTTCCCAAAGGTAGGGGAGTCTAAAACTAGAGGGCATAGGTTTAAGGGGAGAGATACAAAAGTGTCCAGAGGGGCAATGTTTTCACACACAGGGTTGTGAGTGTCTGGAACGAGCTGCCAGAGGCAGTAGTAGAGGCGGGTACAATTTTGTCTTCTAAAAAGCATTTAGACTGTTACATGGGTACAGTGGGTATAGAGGGATATGGGCCAAACGTGGGCAATTGGGATTGGCTTAAGGGTTTAAAAAAGTAACGGCGGCATGGACAAGTTGGGCCAAAGGGCATGTTTCCATGCTGTAAACCTCTATGACTCTTGTTTAAGAAGGGCTGCAGGGAAAAGCCAGGGAACTGCAGACCGGTGAGTCTAATGCCAGTGGTGGTCCGTGTTGTTGGAGGAGATTCTGAGAGACAGGATCTACAGGCATTTTGGAAAGGCAAGGGCAGATTAGGGATAGTCAGCATGGCTTTGCGTGTGGGAAAACATGTGTTACAAATCTGATAGTCTTTCTGAAGGGGTGACCAAGAGTATAGATGAGGGCAGTGCGGTAGATGTGGTCTACGTGGACTTTAGCAGGGCCTTCGACAAGGTACCACATGGTAGACTTTTTTTATTCTTCATTCGTGGGACACGGGCGTCGCTGGCTGGGCCAGCATTTATTGCCCATTCCTTGTTGCCCTTGAGAAGGTGGCGGTGAGCCGCCATCTTGAATCGCTGCACGTGTTGTGGGTTGACCCACAATGCCGTTAGGGAGGGAATTCCAGGATTTTGACCCAGCGACTGTGAAGGAACGGCCGATATATTTCCAAGTCAGGATGGTGAGTAGTTTGGAGGGGAACTTGCAGGTGGTGGTTTTCCCCACGTATCTGCTGCCCTTGTCCTTCTAGATGGAAGTGGTGGTGGTTTGGAAGATGCTGTCCAAGGATCTTTGGTGAATTGCTGCAGTGCATCTTGTAGATGGTACACACTGCTGCTACTGAGCGTCGGTGGTGGAGGAAGTGGATGTTTGTAGATGTGGTGCCAACCAAGCGGGGCTGCTTTGTCCTGGATGGTGTCGAGCTTCTTGAGTGTTGTTGGAGCTGCACCCATCCAGGCAAGTGGGGAGTATTCCATCTCACTCCTGACTTGTGCCTTGTAGATGGCGGACAGGCTTTGGGGAGTCAGGAGGTGAGTTACTCATCGCAGTATTCCTCAGCCTCTGACCTGCTCTTGTAGCCATTGTGTTTATGTGGTGAGTCCAGTTGAGTTTCTGGCCAATGATAACCCCAAGGATGTTGACAGACTGATCAGTAAGGTTAAATCTCACAGGATCCAGGAGAATTGGCCAATTGGATAGAAGTCTACAAGACTATGAGAGGCATGGACGGAGTGGATAGTCAGAAGCTTTTTCCCCAGGGTGGAAGAGTCAATTGCTAGGGGGCACAGGTTTAAGGTGCGAGGGGCAAGGTTTAAAGGAGATGTACGAGGCAAGTTTTTTACACAGAGGGTGGTGGGTGCCTGGAACTCGCTGCCGGGGGAGGGAGTGGAAGCGGATACGACAAATACAAGAATAGGATAGGAATAGAGGGATATGGTCCCCGGAAGGGTAGGGGGTTTTAGTTCAGTCGGGCAGCATGGTCGGTGCAGGCTTGGAGGGCCGAAGGGCCTGTTCCTGTGCTGTAATTTTCTTTGTTCTTTCTTTAAAATTTGCTTTGCCAGTCAGAGGGTGCTGGTAGAGAGAGTTTAATTCAGACAAATGCAAGCTGTTGCATTTTGGCAAGACAAAGAACAAAAGAAATTCCAGCATAGGAACAGGCCCTTCGGCCCTCCAAGCCTGCACCGACCATGCTGCCCCGACTGAACTAAAACCCCCTACCCTTCCGGGGACCATATCCCTCTATTCCCATCCTATTCATGTATTTGTCCAGACGCCCCTTAAAAGTCACTACCGTATCCGCTTCCTCTACCTCCCCCCGGCAGCGAGTTCCAGGCACCCACCACCCTCTGTGTAAAAAAACTTGCCTCGTACATCTCCTTTAAACCTTGCCCCTCGCACCTTAAACCTGTGCCCCCTAGTAATTGACTCTTCCACCCTGGGGAAAAAGCTTCTGACTATCCACTCTGTCCATGCCCCTCATAATCTTGTAGACTTCTATCAGGTCGCCCCCTCAACCTCCGTCTTTCCAGTGAGAACAAACCAACTTTTTTCAACCACTCCTCATAGCTAATGCCCTCCATACCAGGCAACATCCTGGTCAATCTTTTCTGTACCCTCTCCAAAGCCTCCACATCCTTCTGGTAGTGTGGCGACCAGAATTGAACACTATATTCCAAGTGCGGCCTAACTAAGGTTCTGTAAAGCTGCAACATGACTTGCCAATTTTTAAACTCAATACCCCGGCCGATGAAGGCAAGCATGCCGTATGCCTTCTTGACTACCGTCTCCACCTGCGTTGCCACTTTCAGTGACCTGTGTACCTGTACACCCAGATCAGGGTGTACAGGTATGACAAAGCAGGACAGGACTTGCACAGTTAATGCTAGTGCCCTGGGGAGTGTTGTCGAACAGGGCTGCAGTACATAGTTCCTTTTAAGTGGCGTCACAGGGTGGTGAAGAAGGCGTTTGGCACACTTGCCTTCATCGGACTGAGTACAGGGACATTATCTTACAACTGTACAAAGTCCAAAGGTGTGCGGGTTAGGTTGATTGGCCATGCTAAATTGACCCTTATTGTCTGGGGGATTAGCAGGGTAAATATACGGGGTTACAGGAATAGGGCCTAGGTGGGATTGTGGTGAATGCAGACGCAATGGGCCGAATGGCCTCCTTCTGCACTGTAGGGATTCCAATATTCTAATACATTGGTACGGCCACATTTGGAGCACTGTGCACTGTTCTGGTCACCTTGCTGGAGGAAGGATGTTATTAAACTGGAAAGGTGCCAAAAATGATTTACAAGTATGTTACCAGGACTGGAAGGTTTGAGTTATAAGGAGAGGCTGGAAAGACTGACTTTTTCCCCTGGAGCGTAGGAGGCTGAGGGGTGATCTTATAGAGGTCTATAAAATAATGAGGGGCACAGATAGGTGAATAGCCAAGGTCTTTTCCCCCAGGATAGGGGGAGTCCAAAATTAGACTCATAGAGGTTTACAGCATGGAAACAGGCCCTTCGGCCCAACTTGTCCATGCCGCCCTTTTTTTTTAAACCCTAAACTAATCCCAGTTGCCCGCATTTGGCCCATATCCCTCTACACCCATCTTACCCATATAACTAAACGCTTTTTAAAAGACAAAATTGTGCCCGCCTCTACTACTGCCTCTGGCAGCTCGTTCCAGACACTCACCACCCTCTGTGTGAAAAAATTGCCCCTCTGGACACTTTTGTATCTCTCCCCTCTCACCTTAAACCGATGCCCTCTAGTTTTAGACTCCCCTGCCTTTGGGAAAAGATATTGAGTATCTAGCTGATCTGTGCCCCTCATTATTTTATAGACCTCTATAAGGTCACCCCTCAGCCTCCTACGCTCCAGAGAAAAAAGTCCCAGTCTATCCAGCCTCTCCTTATAACTCAATCCATCAAGTCCCGGTAGCATCCTAGTAAATCCTTTCTACACTCTTTCTAGTTTAATAATATCCTTTCTATAATAGGGTGACCAGAACTGCACACGGTATTCCAAGTGTGGCCTTACCAATGTCTTGTACAACTTCAACAAGATGTCCCAACTCCTGTGTTCAGGAGAATACACGAAATTGGCTGGAACGACACGAAAATGGCTGGACTTGCAGATAGTGAGGAACATTGTCAGAGGCTACAGAAGGATATAGATAGGCTGGAAATTTGGGCAAAGAAATGGCAGATGGAGTTCAATCCAGATGAATGCGAAGTGATGCATTTTGGTAGAGCTAATGTAGGGGGGAGCTATACGATAAATGGCAGAACCATAAAGGGTGTAGATACGCAGAGGGACCTGGGTGTGCAAGTCCACAGATCCTTGAAGGTGACGTCACAGGTGGAGAAGGTAGTGAATAAGGCATATGGCATGCTTGCCTTTATAGGACGGGGCATAGAGTATAAAAGTTGGGGTCTGATGTTGTCGATGTATAGAACGTTGGTTCGGCCACATTTGGAATACTGCGTCCAGTTCTGGTCGCCACACTACCAGAAGGACGTGGAGGCTTTAGAGAGAGTGCAGAGGAGGTTTACCAGGATGTTGCCTGGTATGGAGGGGCTTAGTTATGAGGAGAGATTGGGTAAACTGGGGTTGTTCTCCCTGGAAAGACGGAGGATGAGGGGAGATCTAATAGAGGTGTATAAAATTATGAAAGGCATAGATAGGGTGAACGGTGGGAAGCTTTTTCCCAGGTCGGTGGTGACGTTCACGAGGGGTCATAGGTTCAAGGTGAGGCAGGGGGGAGGTTTAACACGGATATCAGAAGGACGTATTTTACACAGAGGGTGGTGGGGGCCTGGAATGCGCTGCCAGGCAAGGTGGTGGAGGCGGGGACACTGGGAACGTTTAAGACTTATCAAGATAGCCACATGAACGGAGTGGGAATGGAGGGATACAAAAGAATGGTCTAGTTTGGAGCAGGGAGCGGCACGGGCTTGGAGGGCCGAAGGGCCTGTTCCTGTGCTGTATTGTTCTTTGTTATTTGTTTAGGGTGAGAGGGGAAAGGGGACCTGAGGGGCAACTTTTTCACACAGGGTGGTGCATGTGTGGCATGAGTTGCCCGAGGAGGTGGCAGAGGCGGGTACGATTACAACAGTTAAAAGACATTTGGACAGGTACATGGATGGGGAAGGTTTAGAGGGATACAGACCAAACACAGGCAAATGGGACTAGTTTGCTTTCGGAAACCTGGTCAGCATGGATGGGCCAAAGGGCCTGTTTCCGTGCTATTTATCTCTATGACTCTGTGGCATTGCCTGGTGCTTACTGTGCATTTTGTGTCTTGCAGACAACTTGCCAAGACCCAGAAAATGATGAGACTGAGTCGGATGAAGAGCAGGAGGTAGGTGGTGAGAGATTTTGCTGAGATTATTCGGAGAAGTTCAATGTTGCAAATGCTTACCGTCGTTGGAAGTAACCTCGAGACAGAAAAAACATTCCCTTCCTGTTTAAAAGCCACCGATCCAAAATGGAATGACCTGCTGCCGATACATACACTCTTTCTGCACTAATTCAATGTTGCTGCCTTGTCGCACCGCCTCCTCACAGCGCCAGGGACCCGGGTTCGATTCCCGGCTTGGGTCACTGTCTGTGCAGAGTCTGCACATTCTCCCCGTGTCTGCGTGGGTTTCCTCCGGGTGCTCCGGTTTCCTCCCACAGTCCAAAGATTATAGAAACCCTACAGTGCAGAAGGAGGCCGTTCGGTCCATCGAGTCTGCACTGAAGACAATCTCACCCAGGCCCTATCCTTGTAACCCCACGTTATTCCCCCTGACACGAAGGGGAAATCCCACCCAGACCTATTCCCCATAACCCTAAATATTCATCCCGCTAATCTACCTAACCTGCACATCTTTGGACACTAAGGGGCAATTTAGCATGGCTAATCTACCTAACCCGCACATCTTTGGACACTAAGGGGCAATTTAGCATGGCCAATCCACCTAACCAGCACATCTTTGGACACTAAGGGGCAATTTAGCATGGCCAATCCACCTAACCAGCACATCTTTGGACACTAAGGGGCAATTTAGCATGGCCAATCCACCTAACCAGCACATCTTTGGACACTAAGGGGCAATTTAGCATGGCCAATCCCCCTAACCTACACATCTTTGGACACCAAGGGGCAATTTAGCATGGCCAATCCACCTAACCTACACATCTTTGGACACTAAGGGGCAATTTAGCATGGCCAATCCACCTAACCAGCACATCTTTGGACACTAAGGGGGCAATTTAGCATGGCCAATCCACCTAACCTACACATCCTTGGACCGTGGAGGAAATCGGTGCACCCGGCGGAAACCCACGCAGACGCGGGGGAGAACGTGCAAACTCCACACACACAGTGACCCGCGCCGGGATTCGAACCCGGATCCCTGGCGCTGTGAGGCAGCGGTGCTAACCACTGGACCACCCGTGCTGCCTCAGCACCTCGAGAAGGAATGTCGGCCAGGACATCAGGTGACCATCCTCGAACTGGAATATCGCAACCATCTGAGTTTGCCTGGGGAAACCCAGCACTTGCCCTTGTTGCAAAGGTGATGAGCAATAGACTAGAAACTGCAGTGTGGTGTGTGTGTGCAGACGAAACGCGTGCAGACTATACGTACACACCCGCACGCTACACACACCACACGACAGTACTCCAGCAAGCAAAGTGGGTGATACGACCAGCCCCCAGTCAAGGTTCTCCCAATTTCTTCTGATTCCGGGAGAGATATCGCCAAATTGTTATGTTCCTGGGTGAGGAGGAATGAACTGGGCCCCGTTCTTTCTCTGTTGGTCGCAGTGAGGTTAATTTTTTTAAAAAATCTCTTCCCTCGTGGATACCTTTTCCCAGTCCGAATGTATTTATGTTTTAAAAGGACCCTATTTGAGCTGGCTTTCTAGAGTTAAAGAAAGAGCAAATTTATTAGTCACTAAAACACAAGAAGCAAATAATATTGTACAAATGGATTAGAAATTATTTACATGGACTTCAGTAAAGCCTTTAACAAGGTACCTCATGACAGACTGGTATGAAAGGTGAAGTCACACGGGATCAGAGGAGAGTTGGCAAGATGGATACAGAACTGGTTCGGTCATAGAAGGCAGAGAGTAGTGGTAGAGGGGTGTTTTTCTGAATGGGATAGTCGGAAGCTTTTTTTGGGTAGTCGGAAGCTTTTTCCCAGGGTGGAAGAGTCAATTACTAGGGGGCACAGGTTTAAGGTGCGAGGGGCAAGGTTTAAAGGAGATGTACGAGGCAAGTTTTTTTACACAGAGGGTGGTGGGTGCCTGGAACTCGCTGCCGGGGGAGGGAGTGGAAGCGGATACGATAGTGACTTTTAAGGGGCGTCTGGACAAATACATGAATAGGATGGGAATCGAGGGATACGGTCCCCGGAAGGGTAGGGGGTTTTAGTTCAGTCGGGGCAGCATGGTCGGTGCGGGCTTGGAGGGCCGAAGGGCCTGTTCCTGTGCTGTAACTTTCTTTGTTCTTTCTTTGTTCTTTGGAAGGCTGTGACTAGCGATGTCCCGCAGGGATCAGCTCTGGGACCTTTGTTGTTCTTAGTACACATAAATGATTTGGAGGAAAATGTAGCTGGTCCGATTAGTAAGTTCGCAGACGACACAAAAGTTGGTGGAGTTGCGGATAGTGAAGAGGATTGTCAGAGGATACAGCAAAATATAGACCAGTTGGACACTTGGGCAGAAAAATGGCAGACAGAGTTTAATCCGGACAAGTGTGAGACAATGCATTTTGGAAGATCCAATGCATGTAGGAGTTATACAGTCAATGGTAGAACCCTTAGGAGTATTGACAGGCAGAGAGATCTGGGTGTACATGTCCACCGATCACTGAAAGTGGCAATGCAGGTGGAGAAGGTAGTCAAGAAGGCATACGGCACGCTTGCCTTCATCGGCCGGGGTATTGAGTTTAAAAATTGGCAGGTCATGCTACAGCTGTACAGAACCTTAGTGAGGCCACATTTGGAATACAGTGTTCAATTCTGGTCGACACACTACCAGAAGGATGTGGAGGCTTTGGAGAGGGTACAGAAAAGATTGACCAGGATGTTGCCTGGTATGGAGGGCATTAGCTATGAGGAGAGGTTGGAGAAACTGGGTTTGTTCTCACTGGAACGACGGAGGTTGAGGGAGTGACCTAATAGAGGTTTACAAGATTATGAGGGGCATGGACAGAGTGGATAGTCAGAAGCTTTTTCCTAGGGTAGAAAAGTCAAGTACTCGGGGACATAGGTTTAAGGTGCGTGGGGAGAAGTTTAGAGGAGATGTGTGAGGTAAGTTTTTTTACACAGAGGGTGGTGAATGTCTGGAAGGCGCTGCCCGGGGAGGTGGTGGGAGCAGATACGATAGTGAGTTTTAAGGGGCAACTAGACGAATACATGAATAGGATGGGAATGGAAGGATCCGGACTCTAAGTGCGTACGGTTTTAGTTTCGGCAGCATCATGGTCGGTGCAGGCTTGGAGGGCCGAAGGGCCTGTCCCTGTGCTGGACTGCTCTTTGTTCTAAATGAGAAGCGAGTCCGAAAACAAAAGTTAACGATGTACGAATCAGTCTTTGACATGTCTGTAGATGGTGACCTGTTGCGGCTGTTAAGTTGGGTGATTCCGGCGACGCTGACATCGGCAGTTGAGCAATTGGTCTGGCGATTCTTGCTTCTGCAGGTTAGCTGAAAGGAGCCGACTTGCTTCCTGTCTTTCCAACTGTGACTTCGCTGACTTGGAACTTGCTCTCAGCAATCAGACAGTTCAAATTTAAAATTTATATATCGTAAAATTACACTCAGCACATCAGATGTACAAGTTTGAGTATCATTTCAAATATTCTACAAGTTCAAAGGTATCCCAGTGCAGCCTCCGTTTTTATACAAACATTCATCATGTTTCCACTTAGACACAAATGTCCGTCAAATACTCATTTTCAGGTGTCCATTTCTAAAGAAACAGATTATGCGATAAATGCTGGTCATGGAGTATCAGGCTAAATCTGTGCATTTATTCACAAATATTTAGCGCAGGGATGCCTAGTGGATGTTCTCTAACTGTGACCTGTACAGCACACGCTAGCACAGTAGAACTAGAACACCAGATTAGCACACACAGACCAGGGTTGTAGTTGATTGATAACCTCTTGTGTATTCCTGAAAGGGGCAAAACACAATCATGCCTTTCGCCCAGAACTGCTTTCCTTCAACTCACATCATGTCCACGGTTTGGGACGATGATCAGCCTCCATTATCTCCACAGGAGATGACACTTCATTTTGCATTGCCTCTCTTCCTAACTGAAGAGGGTGCAAATTTCTGTTCTCTCTGGACTAAGCGGTTGAGTATAATCCAGAAAGTAATGTTCCAGCAAGTGGTCACTTTACAGTCTCAGCCAGTTTTTGTTTGTACTATTCTTTTAAAAAAAACACGCATCATTTGTTCAATTTGTCTAAATAATTTGGGGCTAAGATCCGCTGCCATGATGTGGACCATCGTATTGTTTAGTTAGCAGACACGGTTCAAAGTTTAAAAGTTTATTTATTAGTGTCACTAGTAACACTGCAATGAAGTTACTGTGAAAATCCCCTGGTCGCCACACTCCAGTTCCTGTTCGGGTTCACTGAGGGAGAATTTAGCATGGCCAATGCACCCGAACCAGCATGTCTTTCGGACTATGGGAGGAAACCAGGGCACCCGGAGGAAACCCACGCAGACACGGGGAGAACGTGCAGACTCCGCACAAACAGTGACCCAAGCCGGGAATCGAACCCGGGTTCCTGGCGCTGTGAGGCAGCAGTGCTAACCCACTGTGCTACCGTGCCATGAGCAAGGCCCAAAATTCTAACCTTCTGCCCAAAGCATCTCCTCTCTTTTCCTTAAAACCTTCCTCTGACCTTTTGGTTACCCATCCAATCTCTTTTTGATCACCTATCTGAATATATCCTCCTGCGTCTCATAGAAACAGAAACTAGAAGCAGAAGGAGGCCATTCGGCCCTCGAGTTACTCCGCCATTCATTTTGATCATAGCTGATCATTGAATTCAATATCCTGATTCCCCCCTTCCCCCCCCATATCCCTCGATCCCTTCAGCCCCAAGAGCTGTATCTAATTTCTTCTTGAAATCAAACGTTTTGGCCTCAACTACTTTCTGTGGGAGTGAATTCCACACATTCACCACCCTCTGGGTGAAGAAATTTCTCCTCAGCTCAGTTCATCTTAGACGTTCTGTCCCAATTCCCTGGTTATCTGGACTGTATCTTGTTTTGGCCTCAACTACTTTCTGTGGGAGTGAATTCCACACATTCACCACCCTCTGGGTGAAGAAATTTCTCCTCAGCTCAGTCCTAAAAGGTTTACCCCTTATCCTCAAACTATGACCCCCTAGTTCTGGACTCACTCACCATTGGGAACATTCTTTCTGAATCTACCCTGTCTAACCCTGTTAGAATTTTATAAGTTTCTATGAGATCCCCTCTCACTCTTCTAAACTCCAGTGAATATAATCCTCACCGACTTAGTCTCTCCTCATATGACAGACCTGCCATCCCACGAATCAGCCTGGTAAACCTTCGCTGCGCTCCCTCTATAGCAAGGACATCCTTCCTCAGATAAGGAGACCCAAACTGCACACACAATACTCCAGGTGTGGCCTCACCAAGGCCCTGTACAATTGCAGCAAAACATCCCTATCCCTAAACTCGAATCCTCTCGCGATGAAGGCCAACACACCATTTGATGTCTCGGTGTCAGATCTTGCCTTATTATTGTGCAGAGAGTTGGATGGGGTAGTTTTTTAATGTGCTGTTGTACGCAGTAGGGAGGGAGATTGCCTCGCCGTGTCTGCCTCCGCTCTCCAACAGTTGGTGGCCCTTCCTTTCACCGATGTTCAGTAACGCGTGAATCAGTTTGTACGGAGCAGACTGCCCGGGATCCTTACCGTGTTGGGAGCAATTTGAAAGTTGTACAAAGAAACCACGGCTAAGGTGCTCGAAGCCGCTGATGAAAGCAGCAGTCAGTCCGAGGTATGGTAGGCCTGGGAAGAGCATTAGGCTGGCGACTAGCCCAGTCAGAAGGATGCCTGGCTGCGTCGCCGGTGGTGAGCGCATTGCCTGTCGGTGGCCGCCCTGGAGAGGAAGACCTGGCGCCACTCCAGGCGATGGCGCTCCTGAAGGCACGCTCGCGGCGGAAACCGGGAGCCGTACCTCGGAGCCGCCTGCGCACAGGCTTCGGCAGAAGGCATAGCTGGTCGCCACCAGCACCTCGGCGAGTGCGAGAACAGGGTCTGGCAGGTGGAAACCGCGCAGGCATCGGTAGTGGTCGAGGGGGCGGCCTCCCGGGCACTGGCGGGCGGCGTGGGCATCGTCCAGGTAATGGCAGGCTGCGTAAGAGGCAGCAATGGTCCAGCACAGCAGTGCGTAGACCCCGTTGACCAGCGGCAGCAGAGGGCTGGCAGGAGTTGGGTGGGTGACGCCCTGTGGGCCGCCCCAGGCTGGCATTCGCTGGGGTCGGCTGGCCAAGTGAGTCTCTGCGGCAATCAGAGCCAGGCTCAGGAAGGTGACGGCGTTGTAAGTCTCGTTGAGAAAGGCAGCGAATCGCAGCGAGATCACCTCCTGGTCGTTCGTCAGCTGCAGATCCGCAAACCAGCAGATGAAGAGGTAGCCTGGGGAGGGCACAGAACATATCCGTTAGGGTGGCAGAGGACTGGCAAACACACCGCGCCAAATTTTACCACCACATTAATGCCCGTTTTGCACCGTAAAAATGTTGTAAAATCAGGTGTAAAGCGGCGAGCGTGAACGGCACCGATTTTTGCGCCTGTCGTGACTTTGCGACACCTGGATTTCCGCCACTGTTGGCCTCTCTCCAGGAATGGACGAGAGGCTGATTAATTTATTCAGATTTATTCAAATGTTCATTTCAATTTGTTTCGGGACCCCGGGGCTCACTCGTCCGGGCTCGTTTCCCTTTGTGGCCTCGCCGTGAGAGGTTCTCTCCAGCGAGGAAAACACCTGCTCACCATGTACAGGGAAGAGTCGTGTTAGAACATAGAACATTGCAGCGCAGTACAGGCCCTTCGGCCCTCGATGTTGCGCCGACCAGTGGAACCAATCTAAAGCCCCTCTAATCTACACTATTCCAATATCATCCATATGTTTATCCAATAACCATTTAAATGCTCTTAATGTTGGCGAGTCCACTACTGCTGCAGGCAGGGCATTCCACGCCCTCACTACTCTCTGAGTGAAGAACCTTCCTCTAACATCTGTCCTATATCTCTCACCCCTCAATTTAAAGCTATGTCCCCTCGTGTTAGCCATCACCATCCGAGGAAAGAGGCTCTCACTATCCACCCTATCTAATACTCTGATCATCTTGTATGCCTCTATTAAGTCACCGCTTAACCTTCTTCTCTCCAGTGAAAACAGCCTCAAGTCCCTCAGCCTTTCCTCACAAGACCGTCTCACCATACCAGGCAACATCCTGGTAAATCTCCTCTGCACCCTTTCCAATGCATCCACATCCTTCCTATAATGCAGCGACCAGAACTGTACGCAATACTCCAAATGCGGCCGCACCAGAGTTTTGTACAGTTGCAGCATGATCTCCTGGCTCCGAAACTCAATCCCTCTACCAATAAAAGCTAACACATCGTATGCCTTCTTAACAACCCTGTCAACCTGGGTGCCAACTTTCAGGGATCTATGCACAAGGACACCGAGCTATCTCTGCTCATCCACACTACCAAGTATCTTACCAAAGAACAGTACAGCACAGGAAACAGGCCCTTCGGCCCTCCAAGCCTGTGCCGCTCCTTGGTCCAACTAGACCAATCGTTTGTATCCCTCCATTCCCAGGCTGCTCATGTGACTATCCAGGTAAGTCTTAAACGATGTCAGCGTGCCTGCCTCCACCACCCTACTTGGCAGCGCATTCCAGGCCCCCACCACCCTCTGTGTAAAAAACGTCCCTCTTAAATCTGAGTTATACTTCGCCCCTCTCACCTTGAGCCCGTGACCCCTCGTGATCGTCACCTCCGACCTGGGAAAAAGCTTCCCACTGTTCACCCTATCTATACCCTTCATAATCTTGTACACCTCTATTAGATCTCCCCTCATTCTCCGTCTTTGCAAGGAGAACAACCCCAGTCTACCCAATCTCTCCTCATAGCTAAGACCCTCCATACCAGGCAACATCCTGGTAAACCTTCTCTGCACTCTCTCTAACGCCTCCACGTCCTTCTGGTAGTGCGGTGACCAGAACTGGACGCAGTATTCCAAATGTGGCCTAACCAGCGTTCTATACAGCTGCATCATCAGACTCCAGCTTTTATACTCTATACCCCGTCCTATAAAGGCATTAGCCCAGTGCTCTGTATTCCTGTTACTCCTTCCAAAGTGAATCACCTCACACTTTTCCGCATTAAACTCCATTTGCCACCTCTCAGCCCTGCTCTGCGGCTTATCTATGTCCCTCTGTAACCTGCAACATCCTTCCGCACTGTCCACAACTCCACTGACTTTAGAGTCATCCGCAAATTTACTAACCCATCCTTCGACGCCCTCATCCAGGTCATTTATAAAAATGACAAACAGCAGTGGCCCCAAAACAGATCCTTGCGGTACACCACTGGTAACTAAACTCCAGGATGAACATTTCCCATCAACCACCACCCTCTGTCTTCTTCCAGCTAGCCAATTCCTGATCCAAACCACTAAATCACCCTCAATCCCATGTGTCCGTATTTTCTGCAATAGCTTACCATGGGGAACCTTATCAAACGCTTTGCTGAAATCCATATACACCACATCAACCGCTTTACCCTCATCCACCTCTTTGGTCACCTTCTCAAAGAACTCAATAAGGTTTGTGAGGCACGACCTACCCTTCACAAAACCGTGCTGACTATCCCTAATCAAATTATCCCTTTCTAGGTGATTATAAATCCTATCTCTTTTCATCCTCACCGGTGGAACCGGAGGCCATTGAGACACCCGGGGAGGCCGAGTGCAAGATGGGGGTGCCTCTTGGGCAGTGCTAGCCTGGCACCTGGGCAGTGCCAGCCTGGCACCTAGACAAGGGCCCATGGGGGCAGGGCCAATGGGGGCAGACCAGGAGGTGGGCCAATCGGGGAGGGGGGCCTGCTGCCACTCTGTATGCGATTGGTGGGGGAGGAAGGGGGGGCCTGCGATCGGTCTGGGCGGCATCTTGGGCCACGGGCGCCCCACAATTGCAGCTGGTTGAGGCTGCCTGCAGCAGCAGGGGCCTGACAGCTCTCCTTCTAATGAGACAGACTCCTTCTAATGAGCATGTGCAGCGTCTGAGGTCTGCACACGCACAATAGCTCCCCCTACAGCCTCTCTGGCGAGTTGAGCCCCGCCCACAGCCTCTCTGGCGAGTTGAGCCCCGCCCACAGCCTCTCTGGCGTGTTGAGCCCCGCCCACAGCCTCTCTGGCGCGTTGAGCCCCGCCTACAGCCTCTCTGGCGTGTTGAGCCCCGCCCACAGCCTCTCTGGCGAGTTGAGCCCCGCCCACAGCCCCTCTGGCGCGTTGAGCCCCGCCCACAGTCTCTCTGGCGCGTTGAGCCCCGCCCACAGCCTCTCTGGCGTGTTGAGCCCCGCCCACAGCCTCTCTGGCGAGTTGAGCCCCGCCCACAGCCCCTCTGGTGAGTTGAGCCCCGCCCACAGCCCATCTGGCGCGTTGAGCCCCGCCCACAGCCCATCTGGCGCGTTGAGCCCCGCCCACAGCCCCTCTGGCGCGTTGAGCCCCGCCCACAGCCCCTCTGGCGCGTTGAGCCCCGCCCACAGCCCCTCTGGCGCGTTGAGCCCTGCCCACAGCCCCTCTGGCGCGTTGAGCCCCGCCCACAGCCCCTCTGGCGCGTTGAGCCCCGCCCACAGCCCCTCTGGCGCGTTGAGCCCCGCCCACAGCCCCTCTGGCGCGTTGAGCCCCGCCCACAGCCCCTCTGGCGCGTTGAGCCCCGCCCACAGCCCCTCTGGCGCGTTGAGCCCCGCCCACAGCCCCTCTGGCGCGTTGAGCCCCGCCCACAGCCCCTCTGGCGCGTTGAGCCCCGCCCACAGCCCCTCTGGCGCGTTGAGCCCCGCCCACAGCCCCTCTGGCGCGTTGAGCCCCGCCCACAGCCCCTCTGGCGCGTTGAGCCCCGCCCACAGCCCCTCTGGCGCGTTGAGCCCCGCCCACAGCCCCTCTGGCGCGTTGAGCCCCGCCCACAGCCCCTCTGGCGCGTTGAGCCCCGCCCACAGCCCCTCTGGCGCGTTGAGCCCCGCCCACAGCCCCTCTGGCGCGTTGAGCCCCGCCCACAGCCCCTCTGGCGCGTTGAGCCCCGCCCACAGCCCCTCTGGCGCGTTGAGCCCCGCCCGCAACCCCTCTGGCGCGTTGAGCCCCGCCCGCAGTCCCTCTGGCGCGTTGAGCCCCGCCCGCAGCCCCTCTGGCGCGTTGAGCCCCGCCCGCAGCCCCTCTGGCGCGTTGAGCCCCGCCCGCAGCCCCTCTGGCGCGTTGAGCCCCGCCCGCAGCCCCTCTGGCGCGTTGAGCCCCGCCCGCAGCCCCTCTGGCGCGTTGAGCCCCGCCCGCAGCCCCTCTGGCGCGTTGAGCCCCGCCCACAGCCCCTCTGGCGCGTTGAGCCCCGCCCACAGCCCATCTGGCGCGTTGAGCCCCGCCCACAGCCCCTCTGGGGCGTTGAGCCCCGCCCACAGCCCCTCTGGCGCGTTGAGCCCCGCCCACAGCCCCTCTGGCGCGTTGAGCCCCGCCCACAGCCCCTCTGGGACGTTGAGCCCCGCCCACAGCCCCTCTGGGGCGTTGAGCCCCGCCCACAGCCCCTCTGGGGAGTTGAGCCCCGCCCACAGCCCCTCTGGGGTGTTGAGCCCCGCCCACAGCCCCTCTGGCGAGTTGAGCCCCGCCCACAGCCCCTCTGGCGAGTTGAGCCCCGCCCACAGCCCCTCTGGCGAGTTGAGCCCCGCCCACAGCCCCTCTGGCGAGTTGAGCCCCGCCCACAGCCCCTCTGGCACGTTGAGCCCCGCCCACAGCCCCTCTGGCGAGTTGAGCCCCGCACACAGCCCCTCTGGGGTGTTGAGCCCCGCCCACAGCCCCTCTGGCGTGTTGAGCCCCGCCCACAGCCCCTCTGGCGCGTTGAGCCCCGCCCACAGCCCCTCTGGCGAGTTGAGCCCCGCCCACAGCCCCTCTGGCGAGTTGAGCCCCGCCCACAGCCCCTCTGGCACGTTGAGCCCCGCCCACAGCCCCTCTGGCGAGTTGAGCCCCGCCCACAGCCCCTCTGGCGCGTTGAGCCCCGCCCACAGCCCCTCTGGGGTGTTGAGCCCCGCCCACAGCCCCTCTGGCGAGTTGAGCCCCGCACACAGCCCCTCTGGCGCGTTGAGCCCCGCCCACAGCCCCTCTGGGGTGTTGAGCCCCGCCCACAGCCCCTCTGGCGCGTTGAGCCCCGCCCACAGCCCCTCTGGCGCGTTGAGCCCCGCCCACAGCCCCTCTGGCGCGTTGAGCCCCGCCCACAGCCCCTCTGGCGCGTTGAGCCCCGCCCACAGCCCCTCTGACACATTGAGCCCCGCCCACAGCCCCTCTGGCGAGTTGAGCCCCGCCCACAGCCCCTCTGGCTGAAAATTGACCAGCTCCTCTTTTCAGAGAGAGTGCATCAGATTGGACCTGAAAACCCGCCCCGAAAACTGATCTGGAACTCTCCCATTTTCAGACACTTCGAAAACATCTCGTCAAATTGAACCCACCAGGTCACAGCCCCAGTTGCCCTGTGGACCAGTTGCACTGACCCCATGACTTTTCCATTGGAAAAGTCTTTACTCCAGTCTTTGATGTCCAAATCCACATGCAATGTGTTAGCGCCCAAACATGCTCCCATCCCCGTGTAATTACCACCCCAATACCATTCTCCTCACTCAATCACAGCAACCAGGAGGAGGCCATTCAGCCCCTTGAGACTCTTCCACCTTTCAGTGAGATTGTGGATGATTTTAATTCCAACTACACACCTTGATTCAATAGCCCGAAAGATTAAAGTGTATGTAACGGCGACACCAGTATCAGCTTTCCCTTCCCTTTCTGCTATTTCTCACTCTGCTTCTCCTCCTCTCTGTCTTATATTCAGTTCCTGTCTCGAACTATCTGCTCATGACCTCTCTCTGTCTTCTCTATCTCTCCCTTTCTACTCTCTCACTCTGGCCCTCTTGCTCTGGCCCCCCGCTCTCTCAACCTCTCTCTCTCTCTCTGTCTCTCTCTCTGTCTCTCCCTCTCTCTCTCTCTCTCATTCTCTCTCTCTCTCGCTGCCTGTCCCTTCCTCTCTCTCTCTCGCTGCCTCTCTCTCTCTCTCGCTGCCTGTCTCTCTCTCTCTCGCTGCCTGCCTCTCTCTCTCTCTCTCCCTCTCTCTCGCTGCCTGTCTCTCTCTCTCTCTCGCTGCCTGTCTCTCTCTCTCTCGCTGCCTGTCTCTCTCTGTCTCTCTCTCTCTTGCTGCCTGTCTCTCTCTCTCTCGCTGCCTATCTCTCTCTGTCTCTCTCTCTCTTGCTGCCTGTCTCTCTTTCTCTCGCTGCCTGTCTCTCTCTCTCCCTCTCCCTCTCTCTCTCTGTTCTTAATTTTCTTGCCGTTAGCCACGTGGGTAATCTGCTTTGCATTACGGACCTGTTTGGGATGGAGCTGCAGTGAAAAGCGCTCTGTCCTGCTGTGGGAACCACCTACTGATACGATGCAAATAGCTCCTGTGCTTTTTCATTTTTATATCCTGCTGTTTTACTGCTGTGAAAACACTTGGACAAAGAGGGAGCCCGTTCCGAACCGGCTTCTGACACAATCGTTCTGAGCACTTCGAACTTGGACACGTTATGGAGGGAGGGAGGTGTCGGAGGTGCGGAGTGGACCACAGGCTGGAATATTATCTCTGGCCTGTTGTCATGGGGTCAAATTGTTTGTCTCTTGGCAGGTCGGCTGGGAAAGGGCTCCGATTAATCATGTGGGAAAATAGATACCCTCTGACCCCTCTCCCTCGGGAGAGTAATTGCATCAGAGTAAAGTGTTTTTTTAGTTGTTTTTAGTTTTATTTATTATTAGTTACCAGTAAGGCCGACATTAACACTGCAATGAAGTTACTGTGAAATTCCCCTAGTCGCCACACTCCAGCACCTGTTCAGGCACACAGAGAGAATTTAGCAGGGCCAACGCACCTAACCAGCACATCTTTCGGACTGTAGGAGGAAACCGGAGCACCTGGAGGAAACCCACGCAGACACGGGGAGAACGTGCAGACTCCGCACAGACAGTGACCCAAGTGGGAATCGAACCCGGGTCCCTGGAGCTGTGAGGCATCAGTGCTAACCCACTGTGCTACCCATGTAACTGCCACCCATGGAGTTGATTATTTATTAGTCACAAGTAAGGCTTACATTAACACTGCAATGAAGTTACTGTGAAAATTCCTCTAGTCACCACAGTCCGGCACCTGTTCGGGTCAATGCACCCTAACCAGCACGTCTTTCAGACTGCGGGAGGAAACCGGAGCACCCGGAGGAAACCAACGCAGACACGGGGAGAACGTGCAGACTCCGCACAGACAGTGACCCAAGCCGGGAATCGAACCCGGGTCCCTGGTCCTGTGAGGCAGCAGTGCCAACTGTGCTATGTGCTTAAACCTACCAGCCTAGAGTCATAGAGGTTTACAGCATGGAAACAGGCCCTTCGGCCCGACTTGTCCATGCCACCCCTTTTTTTTTAAACCCCTAAGCTAGTCCCAAATGTCCTCTTTTGGCCCATATCCCTCTATACCCATCGTACCCATGTAACTGTAGCAAAAAGACATGTAACAAAAGACAAAATTGTCCCCACCTCTACTACTGCCTCTGGCAGCTCGTTCCAGACACTCACCACCCACTGTGTGAAAAAATTGCCCCTCTGGACCCTTTTGTATCTCTCCCCTTTCACCTTAAACCTGTACCCTCTAGTTTTAGACTCCCCTGCCTTTGGGAGAAGATATTGACTCTCTAGCTGATCTGTGCCCCTCATTATTTTATAGACCTCTATAAGATCACCCCTCAGCCTCCTACACTCCAGAGAAAAAAGTCCCAGTCTATCCAGCCTCTCCTTATAACTCAAACCATCAAGTCCCGGTAGCATCCTAGTAAATCTTTTCTGCACTCTTTCTAGTTTAATAATATCCTTTCTATAATAGGGTGACCAGAATTGTGCACAGTATTCCAAGTGTGGCCTTACCAATGTCTTGTACAACTTGTCCAAAGATGTGTGGGTTAGGTTGATTGGCCGTGCTAAAATTGCCCCTTAGTGTCCTGGGATGCGTAGGTTAGAGAGATTAGTGGGTAAATATGTAGGGATATGGGGGTAGGGCCTGGGTGGGATTGTGGTTGATGCAAACTTGATGGGCCAAATGGCCTCTTTCTGCACTGTAGGGTTTCTATGATTCTATGAACTTCAACAAGACGTCCCAACTCCTGTATTCAATGTTCTGACCGATGAAACCAAGCATGCCGAATGCCTTCTTCACCACTCTGTCCACCTGTGACTCCACTTTCAAGGAGCTATGAACCTGTACCCCGAGATCTCTTTGTTCTGTAACTCTCCCCAATGCCCTACCATTAACTGAGTAAGTCCTGTCCTGGTTCGATCGACCAAGGTGCATCACCCTGCCAGCCTTAAGATTCTCAGCAAGCCTGGGCAAATAAATGCGAATTTTAGTTACTGCCTAAGTGCAGAGTTCTTCAGTTTACTGCCGTAGCTGTGTGGGACTCGATCACCGCAGCTTTGGCCGTCAGGCAAAACCTTCCCATCTATCCAAAGCCGGGCTGTGCACATCCATGCACAGATTATAGATTCAAAGCCCACGCCACAGGCTTGAGCACAAAATTCAGGCTGACTTAAAACAGTGGAATTATAGTAAAAATAAAGACCCTCTCTGTTTCACAGATGGAAGCCAAAATTCCGTGTCCACCACTCGAAGAAGAGGAGGGAATTAGAATCCCTGCAGTGCAGAAGGAGGCCATTCGGCCCATCGAGTCTACACTGGCACTCTGACCGAGTATCTTAACCAGGCCTCTTCCCCTCCCTAACCCCGTGTCCCACCGTGGCCAATCCACCTAACCTGCACATCTTTAGACACTCGGGGACAATTTAGCATGGCCAATCTACCCTAACCTACACATCTTTGGACACTAAGGGACAATTTAGCATGGCCAATCCACCTAACCTACACATCTTTGGACACTAAGGGACAATTTAGCATGGCCAACCCACCTAACCTGCACATCTTTGGACACGAAGGGACAATTTAGCATGGCCAATCTACCTAATCTACACATCTTTAGACACTCGGGGACAATTTAGCATGGCCAATCCACCTAACCTACACATCTTTGGACACGAAGGGACAATTTAGCATGGCTAATCCACCTAACCTGCACATCTTTGGACACTAAGGGGCAATTTAGCATGGCCAATCTACCTAATCTACACATCTTTAGACACTCGAGGACAATTTAGCATGGCCAATCCACCTAACCTACACATCTTTGGACACGAAGGGACAATTTAGCATGGCCAATCTACCTAACCTACACATCTTTGGACACTAAGGGACAATTTAGCATGGCCAATCCACCTAACCTACACATCTTTGGACACTAAGGGACAATTTAGCATGGCCAATCCACCTAACCTACACATCTTTGGACACTAAGGGACAATTTAGCATGGCCAATCCACCTAACCTGCACATCTTTGGACACGAAGGGACAATTTAGCATGGCCAATCTACCTAATCTACACATCTTTAGACACTCGGGGACAATTTAGCATGGCCAATCCACCTAACCTACACATCTTTGGACACGAAGGGACAATTTAGCATGGCTAATCCACCTAACCTGCACATCTTTGGACACTAAGGGGCAATTTAGCATGGCCAATCTACCTAATCTACACATCTTTAGACACTCGGGGACAATTTAGCATGGCCAATCCACCTAACCTACACATCTTTAGACACTCGGGGACAATTTAGCATGGCCAATCCACCTAACCTACACATCTTTGGACACGAAGGGACAATTTAGCATGGCTAATCCACCTAACCTGCACATCTTTGGACACTAAGGGGCAATTTAGCATGGCCAATCTACCTAATCTACACATCTTTAGACACTCGGGGACAATTTAGCATGGCCAATCCACCTAACCTACACATCTTTGGACACGAAGGGACAATTTAGCATGGCTAATCCACCTAACCTGCACATCTTTGGACACTAAGGGGCAATTTACCATGGCCAATCCACCTAACCTGCACCTGAAAGACTTGCTGGTTAGGGTGCATTGGCCCGAACAGGCGCTGGAATGTGGCGATTAGGTGAATTTCACAGTAACTTCATTGCAGTGTTAATGTAAGCTTTACTTGTGACTCATAAATACACTTTACTAACCTGCATATCTTTGGGCATTAAGGGACAATTTGGCATGGCATTTAGAGTCATAGAGGTTTACAGCATGGAAACAGGCCCTTTGGCCCAACTTGTCCATGCCGCCGTTTTTTCTTAAACCCCTAAGCCAGTCCCAATTGCCCGCGTTTGGCCCATATCCCTCTATACCCATCGTACCCATGTAACTGTCTAAACACTTTTTAAAAGACAAAATTGTACCCGCCTCTACTACTGCCTCTGGCAGCTCGTTCCAGACACTCACCACCCTCTGTGTGAAAAAATTGCCCCTCTGGACACTTTTGTATCTCTCCCCTCTCACCTTAAACCTATGCCGTCTAGTTTTAGACTCCCCTACCTTTGGGAAAAGATATTGACTATCTTGCTGATCTGTGCCCCTCATTATTTTATAGACCTCTATAAGATCATCCCTCAGCCTCCTACGCTCCAGAGAAAAAAGTCCCAGTCTATCCAGCCTCTCCATATAACTCAATCCATCAAGTCCCGGTAGCATCCTAGTAAATCTTTTCTGCGCTCTTTCTAGTTTAATAATATCCTTTCTATAATAGGGTGACCAGAACTGTACACAGTATTCCAAGTGTGGTCTTACCAATGTCTTGCACAACTTCAACAAGACGTCCCAACTCCTGTATTCAATGTTCTGACCGATGAAACCAAGCATGCCGAATGCCCTCTTCACCACTCTGTCCACCTGTGACTCCACTTTCAAGGAGCACCCTGGACATTTTCTCTCCCACCTTCCGTCGGGAAAAAGATACAAAAGTCTGAGGTCACGTACCGACCGACTCAAGAACAGCTTCTTCCCTGCTGCTGTCAGACTTTTGAATGAACCTACCTCGCATTAAGTTGATCTTTCTCTACACCCTAGCTATGACGGTAACACTACATTCTGCACCCTCTCCTTTCCTTCTCTATGAACGGTATGCTTTGTCTGTATAGCGCGCAAGAAACAATACTTTTCACTGTATCCCGATACATGTGACAATAATAAATCACATCAAAATCCTCACTCTTGTGAACCACCTCCAGTCCAAAGATGTGCAGGTTAGGGTGGATTGGCCATGCTAAATTGCCCTTAGTGTCCAAAGATGTGCAGGTTAGGTGGATTGGCCATGCTAAATTGCCCTTAGTGTCCAAAGATGTGCAGGTTAGGTGGATTGGCCATGCTAAATTGCCCTTAGTGTCCAAAGATGTGCAGGTTAGGTGGATTGGCCATGCTAAATTGCCCTTAGTGTCCAAAGATGTGCAGGTTAGGTGGATTGGCCATGCTAAATTGCCCTTAGTGTCCAAAGATGTGCAGGTTAGGTGGATTGGCCATGCTAAATTGCCCTTAGTGTCCAAAGATGTGCAAGTTAGGTGGATTGGCCATGCTAAATTGCCCTTAGTGTCCAAAGATGTGCAGGTTAGGTGGATTGGCCATGCTAAATTGCCCTTAGTGTCCAAAGATGTGCAGGTTAGGTGGATTGGCCATGCTAAATTGCCCTTAGTGTCCAAAGATGTGAAGGTTCGGTGGATTGGTCGTGCTAAATTGCCCTTAGTGTCAGGGGGACCAGCTGGGGTAAATTTCTGGGGTTATGGGGAATAGGGCCTGGGAGGGATTTTGGTCGGTGCAGACTCATAGAACCTCATAGAATCCCTACAGTGCAGAAGGAGGCCATTCGGCCCATCGAGTGTGCACCGACCACAATCCCACCCAGGCCCTATCCCCGTAACCCCATGCATTTACCCTAGCTAGTCCCCCTGACACTAAGGGGCAATTTAGCGCGGCCAATCCACCTAACCCGCACATATTTGGTTTGTGGGAGGAAACTGGAGCACCCGGAGGAAACCCACGCAGATACGGGGAGAACGTGCAACCTCCACACAGACAGTGACACGAGCCGGGAATCGAACCCCGGTCCCCGGCGCTATGAGGCAAAAGCGCTAACCACTCTGCCACCGAGCTGCCTCTTAGTGTCCAAAGATGTGCCGGTTCGGTGGATTGGCCATGCTAAATTGTCCCTTTGTCAGGGGGAGTAGCTGGGGCAAATGCATGGGATTGTGGGGATACGGTCTGAGTGGAACTGTAGTCGGTACAGACTCGATGGGCTGAATGGCCTCCTTCTGCACTGTAGGGATTCTATGGACCCCCTCCAATCTCTAGGGTATGGGGCCCAAAACTGCTCACAATATTCCAAATGCCTATTTCCTGCCCAGATACCCAGAAGACACCAAACGGGGATGAGGGGGAGAGGGAGCGGTTAGTTTTGATGCTGTACCTGTGACACAGACGTCTGTAAACAGGAGAAGAACAATGGTGTGAGCGCTGACAGACTGTGAGAGCACACACTCCTTCGGGCAAGCCAGGTTGCTGGTGATCCTTAGTGCTCCCAGACACATTGTCCTCTCCACCAGCCTCATGTTTCACAAAGAGCCCCCTCGCACACGAGTTAAAACTCCACTTTCTTGCCCCAAAGCAGAAAGCCAAACGCAGCTCCGCGCAACAGGACAGCAAGCTCGGTGAGAGGCTCGGTGGCTGCTGTTGTCAATCTTTCGGAGGGTTTAGGATGGTGCAGTATGGCCGGGCTCGTCGCTGTTCACAGCCTCTGTGCGAAAGAGAGAGATATTGGATGCTTTGCATTGCTTCCGTTGCGTTTCAACAGGCGGACAAGTATTTGGTATTTGCTAAAGAGACAGGTTTAACCTGTTACAACATGAGTCCTCACAAACACAAAAGGATCTGCCTGTGGACAGCGGGGGGGGTGGGGTTGGAGATAGGGAGAATGGCAGAATCTCCTGTTCGAACAAGCACTTTTTACATTTCTGGAACTGGGAGGAGTACGGAGAAAATGGCGGTGACAGTAGTCCAGTTCTTTGCGTTCGTGGGGCGGCGCAGAGGTTAGCGCTGCTGCCTCACAGGGACCTGGGTTCGATTCCCGGTTTGGGTCACTGTCTGTGCGGAGTCTGCACGTTCTCCCCGTGTCTGCGTGGGTTTCCTCCGGGTGCTCCGGTTTCCTACCACAGTCCGAAAGACGTGTTGGTTAGGGTGGATTGGGCCGTGCTAAATTCTCCCTCGGTGTAACCCGAACAGGCGCCGGAGTGTGGCGACTAGAGGAATTTCACAGTAACTTCATTGTGGTGTTAATGTAAGCCTTACTTGTGGCACTAACATATAAACTTCAAACTGGACGATGTTGTCCCTTACCCGCAAGCCACTCTCCGATTTGATGTCCATTACGGTCAGCGCCAGGGACCCGGGTTCGATTCCCGGCTTGGGTCACTGTCTGTGCGGAGTCTGCACGTTCTCCCCGTGTCTGCGTGGGTTTCCTCCGGGTGCTCCGGTTTCCTACCACAGACTGAAAGATGTGCTGGTTAGGGTGCATTGGGCCGTGCTAAATTCTCCCTCAGTGTAACCGAACAGGTGCTGGAGTGTGGCGACAAGGGGAATTTCACAGTAACTTCATTGCAGTGTTAATGTAAGCCTCACCTGTGACGAATAAATAAAGTTTAACTGTTACGGGTTTCTCCCCTGCCAGGTAAATGCCCCTTGCATCATTACCTCAACAAGTGTGTGATTCTTGTGGGCTTCCCTGGTCAGTAACATTGCCAGAGTATCATTTGCAGTGGCTTCTTCTCTCTCCTGATCCTGCTGTTTCTCTGGTGTCCCCCCGCCCCCAAGGCCCCCTCCTATTCCTCACCTTCATGCTTCCCTCCAAAAGGGTCGTGAATGTAGCCCAATCCATCACGCAAACCAGCCTCCCACTCATTGACTCTGTCTACACTTCCCGCTGCCTCGGGGAAAAGCAGCCGGCATAATTAAGGACCCCCCCCACGCACCCCGGACATTCTCTTTTCCACCTTCTTCCTTCAGGAAAAAGATACAAAAATCTGAGGTCACGTACCGACCGACTCAAGAACAGCTTCTTCCCTGCTGCTGTCAGACTTTTGAATGGACCTACCTCGCATTGAGTTGAACTTTCTCTACACCCTAGCTATGACTGTAACACATTCTGCACTCTCTCCTTACCTTCTCCCCGATTGTTAAAGTGTAAAGTTTATTTATTAGTCACAAGGTGGCTTACATTAACACTGCAATGAAGTTACTGTGAAAATCCCCTAGTCGCCACACTCCGGCGCTTGTTCGGTACACTGAGGGAGAACTTAGCATGGCCAATGCACCCTAACCGGCACATCTATCAGTCTGCGGGAGGAAACCGGAGCACCCGGAAGAAAGCCACGCGGATAAAAGGAGAATGTGCAGACTCTACACAGGCAGTGACCCAAGCCGGGAATCGAACCCGGGTCCCTGGTACTGTGAGGCAGCAGTGCTAACCACTGTGCCACCGTGTCGCACCTATGTCACATCATGGAGTCATAGAGATTTACAGCATGGAAACAGGACCTTCAGCCCAACTTGTCCATCCCGCCCAGTTGTACCATGAAGCTAGTCCCAATTGCCCGCGTTTGGCCCATATCCCTCTGTACCCATCGTACCCATGTAACTGTCTACTACCTCTGGCAGCTTGTTCCAGACACTCGCCACTCTCTGTGAAAAAAATTGTCCCTCTGGATCCTTTTGTGTCTCTTCCTTCTCACATGTCTGCATGAGCTTCCTCCGGGTGCTCCGGTTTCCTCCCACAGTCCAAAGATTGTAGGTTAGGTGGATTGGCCATGCTAAATTGCCCCCTTAGTGTCCAAAGATGTGTAGGTTCGGTGGATTGGCCATGCTAAATTGCCCCCTTAGTGTCCAAAGATGTGTAGGTTCGGTGGATTGGCCATGTTAAATTGCCCCCTTAGTGTCCAAAGATGTGTAGGTTAGGTGGATTGGTCATGCTAAATTGCCTCTTAGTGTCCAAAGATGTGCAGGTTAGGTGGATTGGCCGTGCTAAATTGCCCCTTAGTGTCCAAAGATGTGCGGGTAAGGTGGATTGGCTGTGCTAAATTGCCCCTTAGTGTCCAAAGCTGTGTAGGTTGGGTGGATTGGCCATGCTAAATTGTCCCTTAGTGTCCAAAGATGTGTAGGTTAGGTGGATTGGTCATGCTAAATTGCCTCTTAGTGTCCAAAGATGTGCAGGTTAGGTGGATTGGCCGTGCTAAATTGCCCCTTAGTGTCCAAAGATGTGCGGGTAAGGTGGATTGGCTGTGCTAAATTGCCCCTTAGTGTCCAAAGCTGTGTAGGTTGGGTGGATTGGCCATGCTAAATTGTCCCTTAGTGTCCAAAGATGTGTAGGTTAGGTGGATTGGTCATGCTAAATTGCCTCTTAGTGTCCAAAGATGTGCAGGTTAGGTGGATTGGCCGTGCTAAATTGCCCCTTAGTGTCCAAAGATGTGCGGGTAAGGTGGATTGGCTGTGCTAAATTGCCCCTTAGTGTCCAAAGCTGTGTAGGTTGGGTGGATTGGCCATGCTAAATTGTCCCTTAGTGTCCAAAGATGTGTAGGTTAGGTGGATTGGTCATGCTAAATTGCCTCTTAGTGTCCAAAGATGTGCAGGTTAGGTGGATTGGCCATGCTAAATTGCCCCTTAGTGTCCAAAGCTGTGTAGGTTGGGTGGATTGGCCATGCTAAATTGTCCCTTAGTGTCCAAAGATGTGTAGGTTCGGTGGATTGGCCATAGGAAATGTGTGGGGTATAGGGCAGTGGCGAGGGCCTGGGTGAGACGCTCTGTCAGAGAGTTGGTGCTGACTCGGGCCGAATGGCCTCTTCTGCACTATAGGGATTCTATGACTGTTCTATGATTCAATTGGCATGTGAATGCTGACAACAGTCACCTCTACCTCCCAGCATCAGTGGCCTGTTCACTGCCTTTGTGTGGCCACACTTTCTCGGTACTGGATTAAACACTGGGGAAACTGGTGCCATTGTTTTTGAGCCTTGTCACAAACGGTTTCCCCACCTCCCCAAAACCACTGAGGCTGAACCAGCCTCTGCACAGTCTGTGTCCTGTTTGACCCCCGTTCTATGTCCTCTTCATCACCTAGACTGCCTCATTAATTCTACCTACCTTAACCCTTCCTCCGCTCTCTATCAGCAGTGGGGCTCGAACCCACAGCTTTAGACTTGGATGCAGAGCATTAAGTGAAGTATTTCGCTCTCCCAGTGAGCGTTGCCAGGATTATCTATCCTGAGTTCTGCTGTGGGAGAATGAATTGTGAATATTAAAACAAAATTCTCAACTTGGATCCATGGCATGGTGACACAGTGGGTTAGCACTGCTGTCTCACAGCGCCAGGGACCCAGGCTCGATTCCCAGCCTTTGGTGACTGCGTGGAGCCTGCACGTTCTCCCCGTGTCTGCATGGGTTTCCTCCGGGTGCTCCGGTTTCCTCCCGCAGTCTAAAAGTGCGGGTTAGGTGGATTGGCCATGGTAAATTGTCTCTTAGTGTCCAGAGATGTGCAGGTTAGGTGGATTGGCCGTGCTAAATTGTCCCTTAGTGTCCAAAGATGTGCAGGTTAGGTGGATTGGCCGTGCTAAATTGCCCCTTAGTGTCCAAAGATGTGTAGGTTAGGTGGATTGGCCATGCTAAATTGTCCCTTAGTGTCCAAAGATGTGCAGGTTTAGAGGATTGGCCATGCTAAATTGCCCTGTGGTGTCCAAAGACGTGTAGGTTAGGGGGATTAGCCATGCTAAATTGCCCCTTAGTATCCAAAGATGTGCAGGTTTAGAGGATTGGCCATGCTGAATTGCCCTGTGGTGTCCAAAGATGTGTAGGTTAGGGGGATTAGCGGGGTAAATACGTGGGGCTACGGGGCTGGTTGTGTTGCTCTGGTGGAGAGTTGGTGCAGACTCGATGGGTCGAATAGCCTCCTCCTGCCCTGTGTGGATTCTATACCTGCTCAGTCTCACACTGTCTCACAGTGAGTTGTCCTGAGTCGGAGGTAGGGCTCACAACGGAGCTGTCATCACATAGCACATGTTGCAACAAACTGAATTGATTTACTTAGCAGCCAGGATCTATTTAAAGAGCGCATTGCAACAAGCAGTCTGCAGAGTTTAATGAGTCTGTTTAAATGGCAGCAAGCGGTACAGTCGATTATCTTCTCTGTGGGGCATTGTGGTATCGGTACAAACAGCTCTCCCCCCGATTTGCCTGCGCCTGACCTGTCTTTTCCTCTCTTCCAGGCCGAGTATGACTCCATGCTGCTGGAGTACGCGGGAGAAGGCATCCCCCTCTTGGCCGCCGCCGTGGGAGGACAGACCTTTGCTCCATACTTTGCTGGATTCCTTCCCCTGTTGCTGTGTAAAACGGTACGTGTGGCTTGGGCTTGGAACTGCGGCGGGGTTTCGGGAATCCGCCGGCATTCAGGCATAGTAGCGGGAAGATATTAGACCATAAGACCATAAGACATAGGAGCGGAAGTAAGGCCATTCGGCCCATCGAGTCCACTCCACCATTCAATCATGGTTGATTTCAACTCCATTTACCCGCTCTCTCCCCATAGCCCTTAATTCCTCGAGAAATCAAGAATTTATCAATTTCTGTCTTGAAGACGCTCAACGTCTCGGCCTCCACAGCCCTCTGTGGCAATGAATTCCGCAGACCCACCACTCTCTGGCTGAAGAAATTTCTCCTCATCTCTGTTCTAAAGTGACTCCCTTTTATTCTAAGGCTGTGCCCCCGCGTCCTAGTCTCCCCTGTTAATGGAAACAACTTCCCTACGTCCATCCTATCTAAGCCGTTCATTATCTTGTAAGTTTCTATCAGATCTCCCCTCAACCTCCTAAACTCCAATGAATATAATCCCACGATCCTCAGACGTTCATCGTATGTCAGGCCTACCATTCCTGGGATCATCCGTGTGAATCTCCGCTGGACCCGCTCCAGTGCCAGTATGTCCTTCCTGAGGTGTGGGGCCCAAAATTGCTCACAGTACTCCAAATGGGGCCTAACCAGTGCTTTATACGTTTGACCGTACGTAGCCCCTCCAGGCCAACGCAGGACAATTCAAGAACAGTTTTGGTAACAGGCATGGCAAGACCATAAGACATAGGAGCAGAATGAGGCCACTCGGCCCATCGAGTCTGCTCCGCCATTCAATCATGGCTGATATTTCTCTCATCCCCATTCTCCTGCCTTTTCCCCATAACCCCTGATCCCCTTATTAATCAAGTACCTATCTATCTCTGTCTTAAAGACACTCAATGACCTGACCTCCACAGCCTTCTGCGGCAAAGAGTTCCACAGATTCACCACTCTCTGGCTGAAGAAATTCCTCCTCATCTCTGTTTAAAAGGATCGTCCCTTTAGCCTGAGGTTGTGCCCTCTGGTTCTAGTTTTTCCCACTAGTGGAAACATCCTCTCCACGTCCACTCTATCCAGGCCTCGCAGTATCCTGTAAGTTTCAATAAGATCCCCCCTCATTCTTCTAAACTCCAATGAGTACAGACCCAGAGTCCTCAACCGTTCCTCATACGACAAGCTCTTCATTCTGGGGATCATTCTTGTGAAGCTCCTCTGGGCCCTTTCCAAGGCCGGCACATCCTTCCTTAGATACGGGGCCCAAAACTGCTCACAATACTCCAAATGGGGTCTGACCAGAGCCTTATACAGCCTCAGAAGTACATTCCTCCCTCCAACGAGTACAGACCCGGAGTCCTCAAACGTTCATCCTAGTAAATCTTTTCTGCGCTCTTTCCAGTTTAATAATATCCTTTCTATAATAGGGTGACCAGAACTGCACACAGTATTCCAAGTGTGGCCTCACCAATGTCTTGTACAACTTCAACAAGACGTCCCAACTCCTGTATTCAATGTTCTGACCAATGAAACCAAGCATGCCGAATGCCTTCTTCACCACTCTGTCCACCTGTGACTCCACTTTCAAGGAGCTATGAACCTGTACCCCTCGATCTCTTTGTTCTGTAACTCTCCCCAACGCCCTACCATTAACTGTGTAAGTCCTGCCCTGGTTCGATCGACCAAAATGCATCACCTCGCATTTATCTAAATTAAACTCCATCTGCCATTCGTCAGCCCACTGGCCCAATTGATCAAGATCCCGTTGCAATCGGAGATAACCTTCTTCACTGTCCACTATGCCACCAATCTTGGTGTCATCTGCAAACTTACGAACCATGCCTCCTATATTCTCATCCAAATCATTAATATAAATGACAAATAACAGTGGGCCCAGCACTGATCCCTGAGGCACACCGCTGGTCACAGGCCTCCAGTTTGAAAAACAACTCTCTACAACAAGCCGTCCCAACTCCTGTATTCAATGCTCTGACCGACCCTTTGTGTGTTCCAGAAACCAAGCTGCACGGTGGCCGAGAAGTCCTTTGCCATTGGCTCAATCGCGGAGACGATTCAGGCGATGGGGCCGGTGACGGTGCAGTTTGTCCCCCGCCTCCTGCCGATGCTACAGGCGGGAGCGCGGGACACGGACGATGAGGTACGCAGCAACTCCGTCTTCGGCATTGGAGTCCTCGCTGAGCAAGGGAAAGAAGCCATTTACGAGTATCCTGGACTCGCATCTTTATAGAACAAAACTCCCTCCCTCTTCATTGGAACGGAGTGGGGCGTTCCCACCTGTCGGGGGATGAGTGTTGCTGATTTTTTAAAAATGTGATTTATTATTGTCACATGTATACAGTGAAAAGTATTGTTTCTTGCGCGCTATACAGACAAAGCATACCGTTCATAGAGAAGGAAAGGAGAGAGTGCAGAATGTAGTGTTACAGTCACAGCTAGGGTGTCGAGAAAGATCAACTTGATGCGAGGTAGGTCCATTCAAAAGTCTGACAGCAGCAGCAGGGAAGAAGCTGTTCTTGAGTCGGTCGGTACGTGACCTCAGGCTTTTGTATCGTTTTCCCCGACGGAAGAAGGTGGAAGAGAGAATGTCCGGGGTGCGTTGGGGGGGTCCTTAATTATGTTGGCTGCTTTTCCCCGAGGCAGCGGGAAGTGTAGACAGAGTCAATGGATGGGAGGCTGGTTTGCGTGATGGATTGGGCTACATTCACGACCTTTTGTAGTTCCTTGTGGTCTTGGGCAGAGCAGGAGCCCCATACCAAGCTGTGATACAACCAGAAAGAATGCTTTCTATGGTGCATCTGTAAAAGTTGGTGAGAGTCGTAGCTGACATGCCAAATTTCCTTAGTCTCCTGAGAAAGTAGAGGCGTTGGTGGGGCTTTCTTAACTATAGTGTCGGCATGGAGCGTCTCGGCGAAAGCCGTGGGGCTTTGGGACTAGTTGGATTGCGCACTCCAAAAGAGCCACAGCAGGATGGCTGAATGAAGACCATCCTGTGAAGTAAGAGTGAGAGAGAGTCTGACTGACTGACTGTGTGTGTGTGACTGACTGAGTGTGTGACTGACTGAGTGTGTGACTGACTGAGTGTGTGACTGACTGAGTGTGTGACTGACTGAGTGTGTGACTGACTGAGTGTGTGACTGACTGAGTGTGTGACTGACTGAGTGTGTGACTGACTGAGTGTGTGACTGACTGAGTGTGTGACTGACTGAGTGTGTGACTGACTGAGTGTGTGACTGACTGAGTGTGTGACTGACTGAGTGTGTGACTGACTGAGTGTGTGACTGACTGAGTGTGTGACTGACTGAGTGTGTGACTGACTGAGTGTGTGACTGACTGAGTGTGTGACTGACTGAGTGTGTGACTGACTGAGTGTGTGACTGACTGAGTGTGTGACTGACTGAGTGTGTGACTGACTGAGTGTGTGACTGACTGAGTGTGTGACTGACTGAGTGTGTGACTGACTGAGTGTGTGACTGACTGAGTGTGTGACTGACTGAGTGTGTGACTGACTGAGTGTGTGACTGACTGAGTGTGTGACTGACTGAGTGTGTGACTGACTGAGTGTGTGACTGACTGAGTGTGTGACTGACTGAGTGTGTGACTGACTGAGTGTGTGACTGACTGAGTGTGTGACTGACTGAGTGTGTGACTGACTGAGTGTGTGACTGACTGAGTGTGTGACTGACTGAGTGTGTGACTGACTGAGTGTGTGACTGACTGAGTGTGTGACTGACTGAGTGTGTGACTGACTGAGTGTGTGACTGACTGAGTGTGTGACTGACTGAGTGTGTGACTGACTGAGTGTGTGACTGACTGAGTGTGTGACTGACTGAGTGTGTGACTGACTGAGTGTGTGACTGACTGAGTGTGTGACTGACTGAGTGTGTGACTGACTGAGTGTGTGACTGACTGAGTGTGTGACTGACTGAGTGTGTGACTGACTGAGTGTGTGACTGACTGAGTGTGTGACTGACTGAGTGTGTGACTGACTGAGTGTGTGACTGACTGAGTGTGTGACTGACTGAGTGTGTGACTGACTGAGTGTGTGACTGACTGAGTGTGTGCGTGTGAGCTTGTGTCACTGTGTACCTCACTACCTGTGTGTGTGTGTGTCCCCGGTCAAGAGGCTGGGTGGCTGCTATCTTTCTCCAAACACAAACATTATTTCGGGCCTTGCCTGCACTCCCGCTGTCAGGTGGGCTCTGTGTTATCCGGGGTAAAAAGTTGTTGTATCGAAGGGGAAGGGGAGGCGATTCGAGTTCAGCCCTGCTGTCAGTCCCTTAACTCTCGCCTTCAGCCACTACCCGTCTCTGCTGAACATTCTGTCGTCCATCATCGCCCGAGAGCAGAACCGTCGAGTGGTGGACAACGTGTGTGGGGCTGTGTCGCGCATGATGATGACGAACCTGGCAGGGGTCCCTGTGGAACAGGTACTCACGCATGTCCTCAACTCGCTTCACACTGGGTTCGCCTTGTGACAGTTAATTCTTGCTTGGGGTGAATGTGGAGGAAAATGTAATTGGATTGATCAGTAAGTTTGTGGACGAAACAAAGGTTGGTGGATTTGCGGATAGCGATGAGGACCATCAGAGGATACAGCAGGATATAGATCAGTTGGAGACTTGGGCGGAGAGATGGCAGATGGAGTTTAATCCGGACAAATGTGAGGTAATGCATTTTGGAAGGTCTAATACAGATAGGAAACATGCAGTAAATGGCATTACCCTTAGGAGTATTGATAGGCAGAGGGATCTGGGTGTACAGATACACAGGTCACTGAAAGTGGCAACGCAGGTGGAGAAGGTAGTCAAGAAGGCATACGGCATGCTTGCCTTCATCGGCCGGGGCACTGAGTTTAAAAATTGGCAAGTCATGTTGCAGCTTTATAGAACCTTAGTTAGGCCGCACTTGGAATAAAGTGTTCAATTCTGGTCGCCACACTACCAGAAGGATGTGGAGGCTTTGGAGAGGGTACAGAAAAGATTTACCAGGATGTTGCCTGGTATGGAGGGCATTAGCTATGAGGAGAGGTTGGAGAAACTTGGTTTGTTCTCACTGGAGCGACGGAGGTTGAGGGGCAACCTGATAGAAGTCTACAAGATTATGAGGGGCATGGACAGAGTGGATAGTCAGAAGCTTTTTCCCAGGGTGGAAGAGTCAATTACTAGGGGGGCACAGGTTTAAGGTGCGAGGGGCAAGGTTTAAAGGAGATGTACGAGGCAAGTTTTTTACACAGAGGGTGGTGGGTGCCTGGAACTCGCTGCCGGGGGAGGGAGTGGAAGCGGATACGATAGTGAGTTTTAAGGGGCGTCTGGACAAATACATGAATAGGATGGGAATAGAGGGATACGGTCCCTGGAAGGGGAGGGGGTTTTAGTTCAGTCGGGGCAGCATGGTCGGTGCAGGCTTGGAGGGCCGAAGGGCCTGTTCCTGTGCTGTAAATTTCTTTGTTCTTTGGATCTGATTGACTTTGACTGGTGATCTCGTCCAGGAGTATTGTGAACCGCAGTGAGACCCCTCCTCTTCCAGCAGCCCCCCTACCCCGAGATATTGCGTATCTAATCCAGCAGAAGGTGCCCAGCGGGAGGTGCTGGAGAAATTCAGGGCAGGCGGATCCGTCACTGCGCTCTCCCTCAGAAAGCTCCAGCCTGGAAAGCTGTGGAGCTCATACAGGAGCCAGGAGTAACACATCTTCCTGTGCATTTTCTTCCCAGGTATTTCCTGTCCTGGTCCGCTCGCTTCCTCTGAAAGAGGACCTTGAAGAAAATGTTACCGTGATCAACTGTATCACATTTATGTACAAAAGTAACCCCAATCAGGTAAGGGACCTCGGCAGAAGCAAGACAGCAAGCTCCCAGGGTAAATACACCCGTCAGTACGCACTGTAATAGAGATATAGACCGCAGTGTAAACACCCGTCAGTACGCACTGTAATAGAGATATAGACCGCAGTGTAAACACCCGTCAGTACGCACTGTAATAGAGATATAGACCGCAGTGTAAACACCCGTCAGTACGCACTGTAATAGAGATATAGACCGCAGTGTAAACACCCGTCAGTACGCACTGTAATAGGGATATAGACCGCAGTGTAAACACCCGTCAGTACGCACTGTAATAGAGATATAGACCGCAGTGTAAACACCCGTCAGTACGCACTGTAATAGAGATATAGACCACAGTGTAAACACCCGTCAGTACGCACTGTAATAGAGATATAGACCGCAGTGTAAACACCCGTCAGTACGCACTGTAATAGAGATATAGACCGCAGTGTGAACACCCGTCAGTACGCACTGTAATAGAGATATAGACCGCAGTGTAAACACCCGTCAGTACGCACTGTAATAGAGATATAGACCGCAGTGTAAACACCTGTCAGTACGCACTGTAATAGAGATATAGACCGCAGTGTAAACACCCGTCAGTACGCACTGTAATAGAGATATAGACCGCAGTGTAAACACCCGTCAGTACGCACTGTAATAGGGATATAGACCGCAGTGTAAACACCCGTCAGTACGCACTGTAATAGAGATATAGACCGCAGTGTAAACACCCGTCAGTACGCACTGTAATAGGGATATAGACCGCAGTGTAAACATCCGTCAGTACGCACTGTAATAGAGATATAGACCGCAGTGTAAACACCCGTCAGTACGCACTGTAATAGAGATATAGACCGCAGTGTAAACACCCGTCAGTACGCACTGTAATTGAGATATAGACCGCAGTGTAAACACCCGTCAGTACTCACTGTAATAGAGATATAGACGCAGTGTAAACACCCGTCTGTACGCACTGTAATAGAGATATAGACCGCAGTGTAAACACCCGTCAGTACGCACTGTAATAGAGATATAGACCGCAGTGTAAACACCCGTCAGTACGCACTGTAATAGGGATATAGACCGCAGTGTAAACACCCGTCAGTACGCACTGTAATAGGGATATAGACCGCAGTGTAAACACCCGTCAGTACGCACTGTAATAGGGATATGGACCGCAGTGTAAACACCCGTCAGTACGCACTGTAATAGGGATATAAACCGCAGTGTAAACACCCGTCAGTACGCACTGTAATAGGGATATAGACCGCAGTGTAAACACCCGTCAGTACGCACTGCAATAGGGATATAGACTGCAGTGTAAACACCCGTCAGTACGCACTGTAATAGGGATATAGACCGCAGTGTAAACACCCGTCAGTACGCACTGTTATAGAGATATAGACCGCAGTGTAAACACCCGTCAGTACGCACTGTAATAGAGATATAGACCGCAGTGTAAACACCCGTCAGTACGCACTGTAATAGAGATATAGACCGCAGTGTAAACACCCGTCAGTACGCACTGTAATAGGGATATAGACCGCAGTGTAAACACCCGTCAGTACGCACTGTAATAGAGATATAGACCGCAGTGTAAACACCCGTCAGTACGCACTGTAATAGGGATATAGACCGCAGTGTAAACATCCGTCAGTACGCACTGTAATAGAGATATAGACCGCAGTGTAAACACCCGTCAGTACGCACTGTAATAGAGATATAGACCGCAGTGTAAACACCCGTCAGTACGCACTGTAATTGAGATATAGACCGCAGTGTAAACACCCGTCAGTACTCACTGTAATAGAGATATAGACGCAGTGAAAACACCCGTCAGTACGCACTGTAATACAGATATAGACCGCAGTGTAAACACCCGTCAGTACGCACTGTAATAGAGATATAGACCGCAGTGTAAACACCCGTCAGTACGCACTGTAATAGGGATATAGACCGCAGTGTAAACACCCGTCAGTACGCACTGTAATAGAGATATAGACCGCAGTGTAAACACCCGTCAGTACGCACTGTAATAGAGATATAGACCGCAGTGTAAACACCCCTCAGTACGCACTGTAATAGAGATATAGACCGCAGTGTAAACACCCGTCAGTACGCACTGTAATAGAGATATAGACCGCAGTGTAAACACCCGTCAGTACGCACTGTAATAGGGATATCGACCGCAGTGTAAACACCCGTCAGTACGCACTGTAATAGAGATATAGACCGCAGTGTAAACACCCGTCAGTACGAACTGTAATAGAGATATAGACGCAGTGTAAACACCCGTCAGTACGCACTGTAATAGAGATATAGACCGCAGTGTAAACACCCCTCAGTACGCACTGTAATAGAGATATAGGCCGCAGTGTAAACACCCGTCAGTACGCAATGTAATAGAGATATAGACCGCAGTGTAAACACCCGTCAGTACGCACTGTAATAGAGATATAGACCGCAGTGTAAACACCCGTCAGTACGCACTGTAATAGAGATATAGACCGCAGTGTAAACACCCGTCAGTACGCACTGTAATAGAGATATAGACCGGAGTGTAAACACCCGTCAGTACGCACTGTAATAGAGATATAGACCGCAGTGTAAACACCCGTCAGTAAGCACTGTAATACAGATATAGACCGCAGTGTAAACACCCGTCAGTACGCACTGTAATAGAGATATAGACCGCAGTGTAAACACCCGTCAGTACGCACTGTAATACAGATATAGACCGCAGTGTAAACACCCGTCAGTACGCACTGTAATAGAGATATAGACCGCAGTGTAAACACCCGTCAGTACGCACTGTAATAGGGATATAGACCGCAGTGTAAACACCCGTCAGTACGCACTGTAATAGGGATATAGACCGCAGTGTAAACACCCGTCAGTACGCACTGTAATAGAGATATAGACCGCAGTGTAAACACCCGTCAGTACGCACTGTAATAGGGATATAGACCGCAGTGTAAACACCCGTCAGTACGCACTGTAATAGAGATATAGACCGCAGTGTAAACACCCGTCAGTACGCACTGTAATAGGGATAGAGACCGCAGTGTAAACACCCGTCCGTACGCACCGTAATAGGGATATAGACCGCAGTGTAAACACCCGTCAGTATGCACTGTAATCGGGATATAGACCGCAGTGTAAACACCCGTCAGTACGCACTGTAATAGAGATAGAGACCGCAGTGTAAACACCCCTCAGTACGCACTGTAATAGAGATATAGACCGCAGTGTAAACACCCATCAGTACGCACTGTAATAGAGATATAGACCGCAGTGTAAACACCCGTCAGTACGCACTGTAATAGAGATATAGACCGCAGTATAAACACCCGTCAGTACGCACTGTAATAGGGATATAGACCGCAGTGTAAACACCCGTCAGTACGCACTGTAATAGGGATATAGACCGCAGTGTAAACACCCGTCAGTACGCACTGTAATAGGGATATAGACCGCAGTGTAAACACCCGTCAGTACGCACTGTAATAGAGATATAGACCGCAGTGTAAACACCCGTCAGTACGCACTGTAATAGGGATATAGACCGCAGTGTAAACACCCGTCAGTACGCACTGTAATAGAGATATAGACCGCAGTGTAAACACCCGTCAGTACGCACTGTAATAGAGATATAGACCGCAGTGTAAACACCCGTCAGTACGCACTGTAATAGAGATATAGACCTCAGTGTAAACACCCGTCATTACGCACTGTAATAGGGATATAGACCGCAGTGTAAACACCCGTCAGTACGCACTGTAATAGAGATATAGACCACAGTGTAACCACCCGTCAGTACGCACTGTAATAGAGATATAGACCGCAGTGTAAACACCCGTCAGTACGCACTGTAATAGAGATATAGACCACAGTGTAAACACCCGTCAGTACGCACTGTAATAGAGATATAGACCGCAGTGTAAACACCCGTCAGTACGCACTGTAATAGAGATATAGACTGCAGTGTAAACACCCGTCAGTACGCACTGTAATAGAGATATAGACCGCAGTGTAAACACCCGTCAGTACGCACTGTAATAGGGATATAGACCGCAGTGTAAACACCCGTCAGTACGCACTGTAATAGGGATATAGACCGCAGTGTAAACACCCGTCAGTACGCACTGTAATAGGGATATAGACCGCAGTGTAAACACCCGTCAGTACGCACTGTAATAGGGATATAGACCGCAGTGTAAACACCCGTCAGTACGCACTGTAATGGGGATATAGACCGCAGTGTAAACACCCGTCAGTACGCACTGTAATAGGGATATAGACCGCAGTGTAAACACCCGTCAGTACGCACTGTAATAGGGATATAGACCGCAGTGTAAACACCCGTCAGTACGCACTGTTTTAGGGATATAGACCGCAGTGTAAACACCCGTCAGTACGCACTGTAATAGGGATATAGACCGCAGTGTAAACACCCGTCAGTACGCACTGTAATAGGGATATAGACCGCAGTGTAAACACCCGTCAGTACGCACTGTAATAGGGATATAGACCGCAGTGTAAACACCCGTCAGTACGCACTGTAATAGGGATATAGACCGCAGTGTAAACACCCGTCAGTACGCACTGTAATAGAGATATAGACCGCAGTGTAAACACCCGTCAGTACGCACTGTAATAGGGATATAGACCGCAGTGTAAACACCCGTCAGTACGCACTGTAATAGAGATATAGACCGCAGTGTAAACACCTGTCAGTACGCACTGTAATAGAGATATAGACCGCAGTGTAAACACCCGTCAGTACGCACTGTAATAGAGATATAGACCGCAGTGTAAACACCCGTCAGTACGCACTGTAATAGGGATATAGACCGCAGTGTAAACACCCGTCAGTACGCACTGTAATAGAGATATAGACCGCAGTGTAAACACCCGTCAGTACGCACTGTAATAGGGATATAGACCGCAGTGTAAACATCCGTCAGTACGCACTGTAATAGAGATATAGACCGCAGTGTAAACACCCGTCAGTACGCACTGTAATAGAGATATAGACCGCAGTGTAAACACCCGTCAGTACGCACTGTAATTGAGATATAGACCGCAGTGTAAACACCCGTCAGTACTCACTGTAATAGAGATATAGACGCAGTGTAAACACCCGTCTGTACGCACTGTAATAGAGATATAGACCGCAGTGTAAACACCCGTCAGTACGCACTGTAATAGAGATATAGACCGCAGTGTAAACACCCGTCAGTACGCACTGTAATAGGGATATAGACCGCAGTGTAAACACCCGTCAGTACGCACTGTAATAGGGATATAGACCGCAGTGTAAACACCCGTCAGTACGCACTGTAATAGGGATATGGACCGCAGTGTAAACACCCGTCAGTACGCACTGTAATAGGGATATAAACCGCAGTGTAAACACCCGTCAGTACGCACTGTAATAGGGATATAGACCGCAGTGTAAACACCCGTCAGTACGCACTGCAATAGGGATATAGACTGCAGTGTAAACACCCGTCAGTACGCACTGTAATAGGGATATAGACCGCAGTGTAAACACCCGTCAGTACGCACTGTTATAGAGATATAGACCGCAGTGTAAACACCCGTCAGTACGCACTGTAATAGAGATATAGACCGCAGTGTAAACACCCGTCAGTACGCACTGTAATAGAGATATAGACCGCAGTGTAAACACCCGTCAGTACGCACTGTAATAGGGATATAGACCGCAGTGTAAACACCCGTCAGTACGCACTGTAATAGAGATATAGACCGCAGTGTAAACACCCGTCAGTACGCACTGTAATAGGGATATAGACCGCAGTGTAAACATCCGTCAGTACGCACTGTAATAGAGATATAGACCGCAGTGTAAACACCCGTCAGTACGCACTGTAATAGAGATATAGACCGCAGTGTAAACACCCGTCAGTACGCACTGTAATTGAGATATAGACCGCAGTGTAAACACCCGTCAGTACTCACTGTAATAGAGATATAGACGCAGTGAAAACACCCGTCAGTACGCACTGTAATACAGATATAGACCGCAGTGTAAACACCCGTCAGTACGCACTGTAATAGAGATATAGACCGCAGTGTAAACACCCGTCAGTACGCACTGTAATAGGGATATAGACCGCAGTGTAAACACCCGTCAGTACGCACTGTAATAGAGATATAGACCGCAGTGTAAACACCCGTCAGTACGCACTGTAATAGAGATATAGACCGCAGTGTAAACACCCCTCAGTACGCACTGTAATAGAGATATAGACCGCAGTGTAAACACCCGTCAGTACGCACTGTAATAGAGATATAGACCGCAGTGTAAACACCCGTCAGTACGCACTGTAATAGGGATATCGACCGCAGTGTAAACACCCGTCAGTACGCACTGTAATAGAGATATAGACCGCAGTGTAAACACCCGTCAGTACGAACTGTAATAGAGATATAGACGCAGTGTAAACACCCGTCAGTACGCACTGTAATAGAGATATAGACCGCAGTGTAAACACCCCTCAGTACGCACTGTAATAGAGATATAGGCCGCAGTGTAAACACCCGTCAGTACGCAATGTAATAGAGATATAGACCGCAGTGTAAACACCCGTCAGTACGCACTGTAATAGAGATATAGACCGCAGTGTAAACACCCGTCAGTACGCACTGTAATAGAGATATAGACCGCAGTGTAAACACCCGTCAGTACGCACTGTAATAGAGATATAGACCGGAGTGTAAACACCCGTCAGTACGCACTGTAATAGAGATATAGACCGCAGTGTAAACACCCGTCAGTAAGCACTGTAATACAGATATAGACCGCAGTGTAAACACCCGTCAGTACGCACTGTAATAGAGATATAGACCGCAGTGTAAACACCCGTCAGTACGCACTGTAATACAGATATAGACCGCAGTGTAAACACCCGTCAGTACGCACTGTAATAGAGATATAGACCGCAGTGTAAACACCCGTCAGTACGCACTGTAATAGGGATATAGACCGCAGTGTAAACACCCGTCAGTACGCACTGTAATAGGGATATAGACCGCAGTGTAAACACCCGTCAGTACGCACTGTAATAGAGATATAGACCGCAGTGTAAACACCCGTCAGTACGCACTGTAATAGGGATATAGACCGCAGTGTAAACACCCGTCAGTACGCACTGTAATAGAGATATAGACCGCAGTGTAAACACCCGTCAGTACGCACTGTAATAGGGATAGAGACCGCAGTGTAAACACCCGTCCGTACGCACCGTAATAGGGATATAGACCGCAGTGTAAACACCCGTCAGTATGCACTGTAATCGGGATATAGACCGCAGTGTAAACACCCGTCAGTACGCACTGTAATAGAGATAGAGACCGCAGTGTAAACACCCCTCAGTACGCACTGTAATAGAGATATAGACCGCAGTGTAAACACCCATCAGTACGCACTGTAATAGAGATATAGACCGCAGTGTAAACACCCGTCAGTACGCACTGTAATAGAGATATAGACCGCAGTATAAACACCCGTCAGTACGCACTGTAATAGGGATATAGACCGCAGTGTAAACACCCGTCAGTACGCACTGTAATAGGGATATAGACCGCAGTGTAAACACCCGTCAGTACGCACTGTAATAGGGATATAGACCGCAGTGTAAACACCCGTCAGTACGCACTGTAATAGAGATATAGACCGCAGTGTAAACACCCGTCAGTACGCACTGTAATAGGGATATAGACCGCAGTGTAAACACCCGTCAGTACGCACTGTAATAGAGATATAGACCGCAGTGTAAACACCCGTCAGTACGCACTGTAATAGAGATATAGACCGCAGTGTAAACACCCGTCAGTACGCACTGTAATAGAGATATAGACCTCAGTGTAAACACCCGTCATTACGCACTGTAATAGGGATATAGACCGCAGTGTAAACACCCGTCAGTACGCACTGTAATAGAGATATAGACCACAGTGTAACCACCCGTCAGTACGCACTGTAATAGAGATATAGACCGCAGTGTAAACACCCGTCAGTACGCACTGTAATAGAGATATAGACCACAGTGTAAACACCCGTCAGTACGCACTGTAATAGAGATATAGACCGCAGTGTAAACACCCGTCAGTACGCACTGTAATAGAGATATAGACTGCAGTGTAAACACCCGTCAGTACGCACTGTAATAGAGATATAGACCGCAGTGTAAACACCCGTCAGTACGCACTGTAATAGGGATATAGACCGCAGTGTAAACACCCGTCAGTACGCACTGTAATAGGGATATAGACCGCAGTGTAAACACCCGTCAGTACGCACTGTAATAGGGATATAGACCGCAGTGTAAACACCCGTCAGTACGCACTGTAATAGGGATATAGACCGCAGTGTAAACACCCGTCAGTACGCACTGTAATGGGGATATAGACCGCAGTGTAAACACCCGTCAGTACGCACTGTAATAGGGATATAGACCGCAGTGTAAACACCCGTCAGTACGCACTGTAATAGGGATATAGACCGCAGTGTAAACACCCGTCAGTACGCACTGTTTTAGGGATATAGACCGCAGTGTAAACACCCGTCAGTACGCACTGTAATAGGGATATAGACCGCAGTGTAAACACCCGTCAGTACGCACTGTAATAGGGATATAGACCGCAGTGTAAACACCCGTCAGTACGCACTGTAATAGGGATATAGACCGCAGTGTAAACACCCGTCAGTACGCACTGTAATAGGGATATAGACCGCAGTGTAAACACCCGTCAGTACGCACTGTAATAGAGATATAGACCGCAGTGTAAACACCCGTCAGTACGCACTGTAATAGGGATATAGACCGCAGTGTAAACACCCGTCAGTACGCACTGTAATAGGGATATAGACCGCAGTGTAAACACCCGTCTGTACGCACTGTAATAGAGATATAGACCGCAGTGGAAACACCCGTCAGTACGCACTGTAATAGAGATATAGACCGCAGTGTAAACACCTGTCAGTACGCACTGTAATAGAGATATAGACCGCAGTGTAAACACCCGTCAGTACGCACTGTAATAGGGATATAGACCGCAGTGTAAACACCCGTCAGTACGCACTGTAATAGAGATATAGACCGCAGTGTGAACACCCGTCAGTACGCACTGTAATAGAGATATAGACCACAGTGTAAACACCCGTCAGTACGCACTGTAATAGAGATATAGACCGCAGTGTAAACACCCGTCAGTACGCACTGTAATAGGGATATAGACCGCAGTGTAAACACCCGTCAGTACGCACTGTAATAGAGATATAGACCGCAGTGTAAACACCCATCAGTACGCACTGTAATAGAGATATAGACCGCAGTGTAAACACCCGTCAGTACGCACAGTAATAGAGATATAGACCGCAGTGTAAACACCCGTCAGTACGCACTGTAATAGGGATATAGACCGCAGTGTAAACACCCGTCAGTACGCACTGTAATAGAGATATAGACCGCAGTGTAAACACCCGTCAGTACGCACTGTAATAGAGATATCGACCGCAGTGTAAACACCCGTCAGTACGCACTGTAATAGAGATATAGACCGCAGTGTAAACACCCGACAGTACGCACTGTAATAGGGATATAGACCGCAGTGTAAACACCCGTCAATACGCACTGTAATAGAGATATAGACCGCAGTGTAATCACCCGTCAGTACGCACTGTAATAGAGATATAGACGCAGTGTAAACACCCGTCTGTACGCACTGTAATAGAGATATAGACCGCAGTGTAAACACCCGTCAGTACGCACTGTAATAGAGATATAGACCACAGTGTAAACACCCGTCAGTACGCACTGTAATAGAGATATAGACCGCAGTGGAAACACCCGTCAGTACGCACTGTAATAGGGATATAGACCGCAGTGTAAACACCCGTCAGTACGCACTGTAATACAGATATAGACCGCAGTGTAAACACCCGTCAGTACGCACTGTAATAGAGATATAGACCGCAGTGTAAACACCCGTCAGTACGCACTGTAATACAGATATAGACCGCAGTGTAAACACCCGTCAGTACGCACTGTAATAGGGATATAGACCGCAGTGTAAACACCCGTCAGTACGCACTGTAATAGAGATATAGACCGCAGTGTAAACACCCGTCAGTAAGCACTGTAATAGAGATATAGACCGCAGTGTAAACACCCGTCAGTACGCACTGTAATAGAGATATAGACCGCAGTGTAAACACCCGTCAGTACGCACTGTAATAGAGATATAGACCGCAGTGTAAACACCCGTCAGTACGCACTGTAATAGAGATATAGACCGCAGTGTAAACACCCGTCAGTACGCACTGTAATAGGGATATAGACCGCAGTGTAAACACCCGTCAGTACGCACTGTAATAGAGATATAGACCGCAGTGTAAACACCCCTCAGTACGCAATGTAATAGAGATATTGACCGCAGTGTAAACACCCGTCAGTACGCACTGTAATAGAGATATAGACCGCAGTGTAAACACCCGTCAGTACGCACTGTAATAGAGATATAGACCGCAGTGTAAACACCCGTCAGTACGCACTGTAATAGAGATATAGACCGCAGTGTAAACACCCGTCAGTACGCACTGTAATAGAGATATAGACGCAGTGTAAACACCCGTCTGTACGCACTGTAATAGAGATATAGACCGCAGTGTAAACACCCGTCAGTACGCACTGTAATAGAGATATAGACGCAGTGTAAACACCCGTCTGTACGCACTGTAATAGAGATATAGACCGCAGTGTAAACACCCGTCAGTACGCACTGTAATACAGATATAGACCGCAGTGTAAACACCCGTCAGTACGCACTGTAATAGAGATATAGACCGCAGTGTAAACACCCGTCAGTACGCACTGTAATACAGATATAGACCGCAGTGTAAACACCCGTCAGTACGCACTGTAATAGAGATATAGACCGCAGTGTAAACACCCCTCAGTACGCAATGTAATAGAGATATAGACTGCAGTGTAAACACCCGTCAGTACGCACTGTAATAGAGATATAGACCGCAGTGTAAACACCCGTCAGTACGCACTGTAATAGAGATATAGACCGCAGTGTAAACACCCGTCAGTACGCACTGTAATAGAGATATAGACCGGAGTGTAAACACCCGTCAGTACGCACTGTAATAGAGATATAGACCGCAGTGTAAACACCCGTCAGTACGCACTGTAATACAGATATAGACCGCAGTGTAAACACCCGTCAGTACGCACTGTAATACAGATATAGACCGCAGTGTAAACACCTGTCAGTACGCACTGTAATAGGGATATAGACCGCAGTGTAAACACCCGTCAGTACGCACTGTAATAGAGATATAGACCGCAGTGTAAACACCCGTCAGTACGCACTGTAATAGGGATATAGACCGCAGTGTAAACACCCGTCAGTACGCACTGTAATAGGGATAGAGACCGCAGTGTAAACACCCGTCATTACGCACTGTAATCGGGATATAGACCGCAGTGTAAACACCCGTCAGTACGCACTGTAATAGAGATATAGACCGCAGTGTAAACACCCGTCAGTACGCACTGTAATAGGGATATAGACCGCAGTGTAAACACCCGTCAGTACGCACTGTAATAGGGATAGAGACCGCAGTGTAAACACCTGTCAGTACGCACCGTAATAGGGATATAGACCGCAGTGTAAACACCCCTCAGTACGCACTGTAATAGAGATATAGACCGCAGTGTAAACACCCATCAGTACGCACTGTAATAGAGATATAGACCGCAGTGTAAACACCCGTCAGTACGCACTGTAATAGAGATATAGACCGCAGTATAAACACCCGTCAGTACGCACTGTAATAGGGATATAGACCGCAGTGTAAACACCCGTCAGTACGCACTGTAATAGGGATATAGACCGCAGTGTAAACACCCGTCAGTACGCACTGTAACAGGGATATAGACTGCAGTGTAAACACCCGTCAGTACGCACTGTAATAGGGATATAGACCGCAGTGTAAACACCCGTCAGTACGCACTTTAATAGGGATATAGACCGCAGTGTAAACACCTGTCGGTACGCACTGTAATAGAGATATAGACCGCAGTGTAAACACCCGTCAGTACGCACTGTAATAGAGATATAGACCGCAGTGTAAACACCCGTCAGTACGCACTGTAATAGGGATACAGACCGCAGTGTAAACACCCGTCAGTACGCACTGTAATAGGGATATAGACCGCAGTGTAAACACCCGTCAGTACGCACTGTAATAGGGATATAGACCGCAGTGTAAACACCCGTCAGTACGCACTGTAATAGAGATATAGACCGCAGTGTAAACACCCGTTAGTACGCACTGTAATAGGGATATAGACCGCAGTGTAAACACCCGTCAGTACGCACTGTAATAGGGATATAGACTGCAGTGTAAACACCCGTCAGTACGCACTGTAATAGAGATATAGACCGCAGTGTAAACGCCCGTCAGTACGCACTCTAATAGAGATATAGACCGCAGTGTAAACACCCGTCAGTACGCACTGTAATAGAGATATAGGCCGCAGTGTAAACACCCGTCAGTACGCACTGTAATAGAGATATAGACCGCAGTGTAAACACCCGTCAGTACGCACTGTAATAGAGATATCGACCGCAGTGTAATCACCCGTCAGTACGCACTGTAATAGAGATATAGATCGCAGTGTAAACACCCGTCAGTACGCACTGTAATAGGGATATAGACCGCAGTGTAAACACCCGTCAGTACGCACTGTAATAGGGATATAGACCGCAGTGTAAACACCCGTCAGTACGCACTGTAATAGGGATATAGACCGCAGTGTAAACACCCATCAGTACGCACTGTAATAGGGATATAGACCGCAGTGTAAACACCCGTCAGTACGCACTGTAATAGAGATATAGACCGCAGCGTAAACACCCGTCAGTACGCACTGTAATAGAGATATAGACCGCAGTGTAATCACCCGTCAGTACGCACTGTAATAGAGATATAGACCGCAGTGTAAACACCCGTCAGTACGCACTGTAATAGAGATATAGACCGCAGTGTAAACACCCGTCAGTACGCACTGTAATAGGGATATAGACCGCAGTGTAAACACCCGTCAGTACGCACTGTAATAGGGATACAGACCGCAGTGTAAACACCCGTCATTACGCACTGTAATAGGGATATGGACCGCAGTGTAAACACCCGTCAGTACGCACTGTAATAGCGATATAGACCGCAGTGTAAACACCCGTCAGTACGCACTGTAATAGGGATATAGACCGCAGTGTAAACACCCGTCAGTACGCACTGTCACAGGGATATGGACCGCAGTGTAAACACCCGTCAGTACGCACTGTAATAGGGATATAGACCGCAGTGTAAAAACCCGTCAGTACGCACTGTAATAGAGATATAGACCGCAGCGTAAACACCCGTCAGTACGCACTGTAATAGGGATATAGACCGCAGTGTAAACACCCGTCAGTACGCACTGTAATAGGGATATAGACCGCAGTGTAAACACCCGTCAGTACGCACTGTAATAGAGATATAGACCGCAGTGTAAACACCCGTCAGTACGCACTGTAATAGAGATATAGACCGCAGTGTAAACACCCGTCAGTACGCACTGTAATAGGGATATAGACCGCAGTGTGAACACCCGTCAGTACGCACTGTAATAGAGATATAGACCGCAGTGTAAACACCCGTCAGTCCGCACTGTAATAGAGATATAGACCGCAGTGTAAACACCCGTCAGTACGCACTGTAATAGAGATATAGACCGCAGTGTAAACACCCGTCAGTACGCACTGTAATAGAGATTTCGACCGCAGTGTAAACACCCGTCAGTACGCACTGTAATAGAGATATAGACCGCAGTGTAAACACCCGTCAGTACGCACTGTAATAGAGATATAGACCGCAGTGTAAACACCCGTCAGTACGCACTGTAATAGAGATATAGACCGCAGTGTAAACACCCGTCAGTACGCACTGTAATAGGGATATAGACCGCAGTGTAAACACCCGTCAGTACGCACTGTAATAGAGATATAGACCGCAGTGTAAACACCCGTCAGTACGCACTGTAATAGGGATATAGACCGCAGTGTAAACACCCGTCAGTACGCACTGTAATAGGGATATAGACCGCAGTGTAAACACCCGTCAGTACGCACTGTAATAGAGATATAGACCGCAGTGTAAACACCCGTCAGTACGCACTGTAATAGGGCTATAGACCGCAGTGTAAACACCCGTCAGTACGCACTGTAATAGAGATATAGACCGCAGTGTAAACACCCGTCAGTACGCACTGTAATAGAGATATAGACCGCAGTGTAAACACCCGTCAGTACGCACTGTAATAGAGATATAGACCGCAGTGTAAACACCCGTCAGTACGCACTGTAATAGGGATATAGACCGCGGTGTAAACACCCGTCAGTACGCACTGTAATAGGGATATAGACCGCAGTGTAAACACCCGTCAGTACGCACTGTAATAGGGATATAGACCGCAGTGTAAACACCCGTCAGTACGCACTGTAATAGAGATATAGACCGCAGTGTAAACACCCGTCAGTACGCACTGTAATAGGGATATAGACCGCAGTGTAAACACCCATCAGTACGCACTGTAATATGGATATAGACCGCAGTGTAAACACCCGTCAGTACGCACTGTAATAGGGATATAGACCGCAGTGTAAACACCCGTCAGTACGCACTGTAATAGAGATATAGACCGCAGTGTAAACACCCGTCAGTACGCACTGTAATAGAGATATAGACCGCAGTGTAAACACCCGTCAGTACGCACTGTAATCGGGATATAGACCGCAGTGTAAACACCCGTCAGTGCGCACTGTAATAGAGATATAGACCGCAGTGTAAACACCCGTCAGTACGCACTGTAATAGGGATATAGACCGCAGTGTAAACACCCGTCAGTACGCACTGTAATAGAGATATAGACCGCAGTGTAAACACCCGTCAGTACGCACTGTAATAGAGATATAGACCGCAGTGTAAACACCCGTCAGTACGCACTGTAATAGAGATATAGACCGCAGTGTAAACACCCGTCAGTACGCACTGTAATAGAGATATAGACCGCAGTGTAAACACCCGTCAGTACGCACTGTAATAGGGATATAGACCGCAGTGTAAACACCCGTCAGTACGCACTGTAATAGAGATATAGACCGCAGTGTAAACACCCGTCAGTACGCACTGTAATAGGGATATAGACCGCAGTGTAAACACCCGTTAGTACGCACTGTAATAGGGATATAGACCGCAGTGTAAACACCCGTCAGTACGCACTGTAATAGAGATATAGACCGCAGTGTAAACACCCGTCAGTACGCACTGTAATAGGGCTATAGACCGCAGTGTAAACACCCGTCAGTACGCACTGTAATAGAGATATAGACCGCAGTGTAAACACCCGTCAGTACGCACTGTAATAGAGATATAGACCGCAGTGTAAACACCCGTCAGTACGCACTGTAATAGAGATATAGACCGCAGTGTAAACACCCGTCAGTACGCACTGTAATAGGGATATAGACCGCGGTGTAAACACCCGTCAGTACGCACTGTAATAGGGATATAGACCGCAGTGTAAACACCCGTCAGTACGCACTGTAATAGGGATATAGACCGCAGTGTAAACACCCGTCAGTACGCACTGTAATAGAGATATAGACCGCAGTGTAAACACCCGTCAGTACGCACTGTAATAGGGATATAGACCGCAGTGTAAACACCCATCAGTACGCACTGTAATATGGATATAGACCGCAGTGTAAACACCCGTCAGTACGCACTGTAATAGGGATATAGACCGCAGTGTAAACACCCGTCAGTACGCACTGTAATAGAGATATAGACCGCAGTGTAAACACCCGTCAGTACGCACTGTAATAGAGATATAGACCGCAGTGTAAACACCCGTCAGTACGCACTGTAATCGGGATATAGACCGCAGTGTAAACACCCGTCAGTGCGCACTGTAATAGAGATATAGACCGCAGTGTAAACACCCGTCAGTGCGCACTGTAATAGGGATATAGACCGCAGTGTAAACACCCGTCAGTACGCACTGTAATAGGGATATAGACCGCAGTGTAAACACCCGTCAGTACGCACTGTAATAGGGATATAGACCGCAGTGTAAACACCCGTCAGTACGCACTGTAATAGAGATATAGACCGCAGTGTAAACACCCGTCAGTACGCACTGTAATAGGGCTATAGACCGCAGTGTGAACACCCGTCAGTACGTACTGTAATAGAGATATAGACCGCAGTGTAAACACCCGTCAGTACGCACTGTAATAGAGATATAGACCGCAGTGTAAACACCCGTCAGTGCGTACTGTAATAGAGATATAGACTGCAGTGTAAACACCCGTCAGTACGCACTGTAATAGAGATATAGACCGCAGTGTAAACACCCGTCAGTACGCACTGTAATAGAGATATAGACTGCAGTGTAAACACCCGTCAGTACGCACTGTAATAGGGATATAGACCGCAGTGTAAACACCCGTCAGTACGCACTGTAATAGAGATATAGACTGCAGTGTAAACACCCGTCAGTACGCACTGTAATAGGGATATAGACCGCAGTGTAAACACCCATCAGTACGCACTGTAATAGGGATATAGACCGCAGTATCTGATTAATCTTTATGATTTGCAGGTGATTCAACATCTCCAACCGTTGTTAGCCGTGTTTGGTGAAGTGATTGGAACAGAACAGGTGAATGAAGGTCCGTGTGATTCTTTTGTATCATTAATTCTCTTTCACTGGCTGAATATTTACCACTGACCTGTCCCAAATTTAACTTGTTGTCATGCACTTTTATACACATCATCTATCTCAGTAATGCCGTCCCTGTCACATACCTTCGTAACGCTCTCACAGCTATCACGTACCGCGTGCGAGGGTGGCGCAGTGGTTAGCGCTGCTGCCTCACAGCAGAAGGTCTCCGGGTTCAGGTCCAGCCGGAGGTAACTGTCTGTGCGGAGTCTGCACGTTCTCCCCGTGTCTGCCTGGGTTTCATCCGGGTGCTCCGGTTTCCTCCCACAGTCCGAAAAACGGGCCAGTTCGGTGCATTGGCCATGCTAAATTCTCCCTCAGTGTAACCCAAACAGGCGCCAGAGTGTGGCGACTGGGGGATTTTCACAGTGACTTCATTGCAGTGTTAATGTAAGCCTACTTGCGACACTAATACATAAATGCAGTTACGCTCCCGTATCCGTCACCTACCTCAGTAACGCTCCCGTATCCGTCACATAACTCAGTAACGCTCCCATATCCGTCCCATAACTCAGTAACGCTCCCATATCCGTCCCATACCTCAGTAATACTCCCTCACATACCTTAGTAATGCTCCCGCATCCGTCATATCCCTCAGTAACGCTTCCGTATCCATCACATACCTCAGTGACGCTCCCGTATCCGTCACATACCTCAGTAACACTCCCGTATCCGTCCCATACCTCAGTAATGCTCCTGTATCCATCACATACCTCCAGTAATGCTCCTGTATCCCTCACATACCTCAGTAACACTCCCGTATCCGTCCCATACCTCAGTAACGCTCCTGTATCCATCACATACCTCAGTAATGCTCCTGTATCCCTCACATACCTCAGTAACGCTTCCGTATCCATCACATACCTCAGTAACGCTCCCGTATCCGTCCCATACCTCAGTAACGCTCCCGTATCCGTCACCTACCTCAGTAACGCTCCTGTATCCATCACATACCTCAGTAACACTCCCGTATCCCTCACATACCTCAGTAACACTCCCTTATCCGTCCCATACCTCAGTAACGCTCCTGTATCCATCACATACCTCAGTAATGCTCCCGTATCCGTCACATACCTCAGTAACGCTCCCGCATCCGTCATATCCCTCAGTAACGCTCCCGCATCCGTCATATCCCTCAGTAACGCTTCCGTATCCATCACATACCTCAGTAACGCTCCCGTATCCGTCACATACCTCAGTAACGCTACCGTATCCGTCCCATACCTCAGTAACGCTCCCGTATCCGTCCCATACCTCAGTAACGCTCCCGTATCCCTCACATACCTCAGTAACGCTCCTGTATCCCTCACGTACCTCAGTAACACTCCCGTATCCGTCACATACCTCAGTAACGCTCCCGTATCCGTCCCATACCTCAGTAACTCTCCCGTATCCGTCCCATACCTCAGTAACGCTCCTGTATCCATCACATACCTCAGTAATGCTCCTGTATCCCTCACATACCTCAGTAACACTCCCGTATCCGTCCCATACTTCAGTAACGCTCCTGTATCCATCACATACCTCAGTAACGCTCCCGTATCCGTCACATACCTCAGTAACGCTCCCGCATCCGTCATATCCCTCAGTAACGCTCCCGTATCCGTCACATACCTCAGTAACGCTCCCATATCCGTCACATACCTCAGTAACGCTCCCGTATCCGTCACATACCTCAGTAACACTCCCGTATCCGTCACATACCTCAGTAACGCTCCCGTATCCGTCCCATACCTCAGTAACGCTCCTGTATCCGTCCCATACCTCAGTAACGCTCCTGTATCCATCACATACCTTAGTAACGCTCCCGTATCCGTCACATACCTCAGTAACACTCCCGTATCCGTCCCATACCTCAGTAACACTCCCGTATCCGTCCCATACCTCAGTAACGCCCCCGTATCTGTAACATACCTCAGTAACGCTCCCGTATCCGTCCCATACCTCAGTAACACTCCCGTATCCGTCACATACCTCAGTAACGCTCCCGTATCCATCCCATACCTCAGCAACGCTCCCGTATCCGTCACATACCTCAGTAACACTTCCGTATCCGTCCCATACCTCAGTAACACTCCCGTATCCGTCCCATACCTCAGTAACACTCCCGTATCCGTCCCATACCTCAGCAACGCTCCCGTATCCGTCCCATACCTCAGTAATGCTCCCGTATCCGTCCCATACCTCAGTAACGCTCCCGTATCCGTCCCATACCTCAGTAACGCTCCCGTATCCGTCACATACCTCAGTAACACTCCCGTACCCGTCCCATGCCTCAGTAACACTCCCGTATCCGTCCCATACCTCAGTAACGCTCCCGTATCTGTCACATACCTCAGTAACGCTCCCGTATCCGTCCCATACCTCAGTAACACTCCCGTATCCGTCACATACCTCAGCAACGCTCCCGTATCCGTCCCATACCTCAGTAACACTCCCGTATCCGTCCCATACCTCAGTAACACTCCCGTATCCGTCACATACCTCAGTAACGCTCCTGTATCCGTCATTTACCTCAGTAACGCACCCGTATCCGTCACATACCTCAGTAACACTCCTGTATCCGTCACATACCTCAGTAACGCACCCGTATCCGTCACATACCTCAGTAACACTCCCGTATCCGTCACATACCTCAGCAACGCTCCCGTATCCGTCCCATACCTCAGTAACGCACCCGTATCCGTCACATACCTCAGTAACACTCCTGTATCTGTCACATACCTCAGTAACGCTCCTGTATCCATCATATACCTCAGCAATGCTCCTGTATCCGTCATATACCTCAGCAACGCTCCTGTATCTGTCACATACCTCAGTAACGCTCCCGTATCCCTCCCGTACCTCAGTAACGCTCCCGTATCCATCACATACCTCAGTAACGCTCCTGTATCCGTCACATACCTCAGTAACGCTCCCGTATCCCTCCCGTACCTCAGTAACGCTCCTGTATCCATCACATACCTCAGCAACGCTCCCATATCCGTCACCTACCTCAGTAACACTCCCGTATCCGTCACATACCTCAGCAACGCTCCCGTATCCGTCCCATACCTCAGTAACACTCCCGTATCCGTCCCATACCTCAGTAACGCTCCCATATCCGTCACATACCTCAGTAACGCTCCCGTATCCATCCCATACCTCAGTAACGCTCCCGTATCCGTCACCTACCTCAGTAACGCTCCCATATCAGTCCCCTACCTCAGTAATGCTCCCATATCCGTCCCATACCTCAGTAATGCTCCCATATCCGTCCCATACCTCAGTAACGCTCCCATATCCGTCCCCTACCTCAGCAACGCTCCCGTATCCGTCCCGTACCTCAGCAACGCTCCCATATCCGTCCCATACCTCAGTAACGCTCCCATATCCGTCCCGTACCTCAGCAACGCTCCCGTATCCGTCCCATACCTCAGCAACGCTCCCGTATCCGTCCCGTACCTCAGTAACAGTCCCGTATCCGTAACATACCTCAGTAACGCTCCCGTATCCGTCCCATACCTCAGTAACACTCCCGTATCCGTCACATACCTCAGTAACACTCCCGTATCCGTCCCATACCTCAGTAACGCTCCCATATCCGTCCCATACCTCAGCAACGCTCCCGTATCCGTCCCATACCTCAGTAATGCTCCCGTATCCGTCCCATACCTCAGTAACGCTCCCGTATCCGTCCCATACCTCAGTAACGCTCCCGTATCCGTCACATACCTCAGTAACACTCCCGTATCCGTCCCATGCCTCAGTAACACTCCCGTATCCGTCCCATACCTCAGTAACGCTCCCGTATCTGTCACATACCTCAGTAACGCTCCCGTATCCGTCCCATACCTCAGTAACACTCCCGTATCCGTCACATACCTCAGCAACGCTCCCGTATCCGTCCCATACCTCAGTAACACTCCCGTATCCGTCCCATACCTCAGTAACACTCCCGTATCCGTCACATACCTCAGTAACGCTCCTGTATCCGTCATTTACCTCAGTAACGCACCCGTATCCGTCACATACCTCAGTAACACTCCTGTATCCGTCACATACCTCAGTAACGCACCCGTATCCGTCACATACCTCAGTAACACTCCCGTATCCGTCACATACCTCAGCAACGCTCCCGTATCCGTCCCATACCTCAGTAACGCACCCGTATCCGTCACATACCTCAGTAACACTCCTGTATCTGTCACATACCTCAGTAACGCTCCTGTATCCATCATATACCTCAGCAATGCTCCTGTATCCGTCATATACCTCAGCAACGCTCCTGTATCTGTCACATACCTCAGTAACGCTCCCGTATCCCTCCCGTACCTCAGTAACGCTCCCGTATCCATCACATACCTCAGTAACGCTCCTGTATCCGTCACATACCTCAGTAACGCTCCCGTATCCCTCCCGTACCTCAGTAACGCTCCTGTATCCATCACATACCTCAGCAACGCTCCCATATCCGTCACCTACCTCAGTAACACTCCCGTATCCGTCACATACCTCAGCAACGCTCCCGTATCCGTCCCATACCTCAGTAACACTCCCGTATCCGTCCCATACCTCAGTAACGCTCCCATATCCGTCACATACCTCAGTAACGCTCCCGTATCCATCCCATACCTCAGTAACGCTCCCGTATCCGTCACCTACCTCAGTAACGCTCCCATATCAGTCCCCTACCTCAGTAATGCTCCCATATCCGTCCCATACCTCAGTAATGCTCCCATATCCGTCCCATACCTCAGTAACGCTCCCATATCCGTCCCCTACCTCAGCAACGCTCCCGTATCCGTCCCGTACCTCAGCAACGCTCCCATATCCGTCCCATACCTCAGTAACGCTCCCATATCCGTCCCGTACCTCAGCAACGCTCCCGTATCCGTCCCATACCTCAGCAACGCTCCCGTATCCGTCCCGTACCTCAGTAACAGTCCCGTATCCGTCACATACCTCAGTAACACTCCCGTATCCGTCCCATACCTCAGTAACGCTCCCATATCCGTCCCATACCTCAGCAACGCTCCCGTACCGTCCCATACCTCAGCAACGCTCCCGTATCCGTCCCGTACCTCAGTAACAGTCCCGTATCCGTCACATACCTCAGTAACACTCCCGTATCCCTCCCGTACCTCAGTAATGCTCCCGTTCCGTCACATACCTCAGTAACACTCCCGTTCCGTCACATACCTCAGTAACGCTCCCGTATCCGTCCCATACCTCAGTAATACTCCCATATCCGTCCCATACCTCAGTAACACTCACGTATCCGTCCCATACCTCAGTAACACTCCCGTATCCGTCCCATACCTCAGTAACACTCCCGTTCCGTCACATACCTCAGTAACGCTCCCGTATCTGTCCCATACCTCAGTAACGCTCCCGTATCCGTCACATACCTCAGTAACACTCCCGTATCCGTCCCATACCTCAGTAATGCTCCTGTATCCATCACATACCTCCAGTAATGCTCCTGTATCCCTCACATACCTCAGTAACACTCCCGTATCCGTCCCATACCTCAGTAACACTCCCGTATCCGTCACATACCTCAGTAACACTCCTGTATCCCTCACATACCTCAGTAACACTCCCGTATCCGTCCCATACCTCAGTAACGCTCCTGTATCCATCACATACCTCAGTAATGCTCCTGTATCCCTCACATACCTCAGTAACGCTTCCGTATCCATCACATACCTCAGTAACGGTCCCGTATCCGTCCCATACCTCAGTAACGCTCCCGTATCCGTCACCTACCTCAGTAACGCTCCTGTATCCATCACATACCTCAGTAACACTCCCGTATCCCTCACATACCTCAGTAACGCTCCTGTATCCATCACATACCTCAGTAGCACTCCCGTATCCCTCACATACCTCAGTAACACTCCCGTATCCGTCACATACCTCAGTAACACTCCCTTATCCGTCCCATACCTCAGTAACGCTCCTGTATCCATCACATACCTCAGTAACGCTCCCGTATCCGTCACATACCTCAGTAACGCTCCCGCATCCGTCATATCCC